>NC_046650.1:15915428-16057916 GCF_900324485.2 Mastacembelus armatus | reverse complement strand
AGAGTTGGGGTGTTAACGGTTGTAGCCAAAAGTCTGTCCTGTCGGGCGCAGGGCCGTTTCTAGCCTTGTGGGGACCCCCTAGTTTGCAAAAAAAAAAAAAAACAACTGGCACTGATGTAGCTGCCATGTGAACATTTGGAACAACAAAGTCACTTGGTAGCGATCAGTAACATATAAAAGCAGTCATGTATAGATCCCCCATCATAAGAAATAGCAGAAACTGGCAACACTAGTGAGGAACTGACATCTTTATCCTTTTCCGTTTAAACTATAACCAACAGGAAACCACACCCAGCTGATCACACTCAGCTCCTTCTAGACCTAACCAGGACATAACAACATCCAGTTCATGGACCAGTTCATAATGTTTCTCCCCCTGTCAGTCACTTTGTAATGTCTTGGTACAAACATTCAACTGTGGTTTCACCTTTGACCTTAGTCTAGAAATCTGTCAGATGATAAAGTGGCAAATTACCTGAAACTGGTGTTTGTCTTTGTAAAATATGACAACAAATTAAATCATTTCCAGCTGAGCTTCAGCTTAATAAGTGTGTTTATTACAAACTGCTACAAACACAACAAGCAGAAATAAAACTACAATGAAACCCAAATAAAAAGATCCAAATCAAATAACAGCCATTAAAATGAAATCAGGAAAGGCCTCCTTAGAGGACGTCACTGACTCTGCTGTTTTAAGCTGCTCAGGTCTTTGGATCCACATTTTACCACAGTGAAAGCTCTGCCACCTCTTGTTTTCAGGCTCCTTTTGGTGGAGCCCTAAAGGACGAAGGCCCTGAGGAACACCAGGGAAGCATGGCATGATGGGAGGATGTCCACAGAGAAGGAGAAACGCCAGAGACGTCCAGAGGAACACTTGATAAATCACGTCCTGCCTGAGAAAAGAACAGACGCTAAACTCAGTGACTCAGGACCAGGCTTCGTGTTCATTTAGATCTAACCTGTGATTTAAACACCTGATAAATCTGATCAAGAAGCAGCGACTCAGTCCGCACAGTCTCTTTTCTTCTTGGTTCTTCATCAACACTGAGCTGCAGCGTCAGTAAAATGGAAATGATCCAAGAACAAGGCCGGATGTAGATGACAGGTCCTACAGTTTGATTTTCTCTGAAAGCATTTCACATTAAAATCTTCAGCTTTCATGAATCATCATCACTTTCAATCATCATCTATACCAGATACAGACACAAAGGCTGTGTCTAAAGTTATTCCCTATTCACTGTAGTTCACTATTGGATTGTAGATTCATTAACTGTGTGTTGGCTTCCAGCAGAACAGAACAAGTGATCTGACCAAATGTCTGCTCCACAGGTCTGGATGTGGATGGAAAATAATCTGAGAGCTTCAGGTCTGATCCGATGTTTTTACATTTCAAGGTCAAACTGATCTGTGGGACTTTACTTTCACTTTCATTTACACCGATAAAGACACTGAAGACGCTGCTGTCACACTGTGATTGGAGGAGATTCAACAATAAATAATAAATAAATAGTAATAATAAACTTTATATCTGCGTTTAGGTCTGTAGTTTTTGAAAAGATTTGATGCAGTGAAGATGAAAAAAATATTTATATATTAGAGTTTTATTGCACTTTTATGGAAGCGATCATTTTGTACATGAGGGTAAAAAGTGTAATTTAATTTTTAAGGTGCCTCAAAGGTTAAGGCTAAAAAAGTGTGTGTAAGCCAGATTTTCACTTCATGTAAATAAACTAGCAGAACATATTTGAATCATTGTTTAAAAGGAAGCTATAATTTGGGTATAATTCTAAAACTGGACTGAAAGGTCTCATATAATGAACTGGAATCCAGAAAAGATTGAAGTTAAGTGAAAACAACCTTTTCCAGAATGTGCGAGATAAAAGGCAGATTAGAAATTGATCTAAAATGACCTAAGTCAGACACCTGAAGAGGAGTAACAGTTTTAGGTAGTCAGGGACCGGGCCACAACTCAAACACGTACTGATCAAAAACAGATCAGGTCCTATAGTATCAACAGTTTGTTTAAAAAAGTCTGATGGAATTAAAGTGTCATACGGACAAAAAGAAGTTTCAGATGAGCAAATCAAAAAAATCACATAAGAATCAGACACATCAGGGAAAACATCCACAGCTGGATTTAAAACAGCATCTGTAGCAGAAAATCCAACTCTTGGATGGACAGGTTTATAGGCAGTCTTGGATTGTTTTCTGTTTGTAGATGGAGGTTAAGACATCAGGCCCTAAACTCTGGAAGAGTTTACCGGTATCGACCCGACTGGTGTCCTCACCGTCTTCTTTTAAATCCAAACTTAAAACAGACTATCTTAGTGTGGGTTTCTAGTTTATTCATTTAGTGTTGCTGTTTGTTGTTTGAGAGATTACAGCAGGACACATACAGCACTTTGCTGCACTTAAATGTGCTGCGTAAATAAATAATGAATGAATTAGTTTGTCTCGTAGTCTCCAGTTAAAAGGAAACACAGATTTCTCGAGAAAACCGGATCAATAAATTATCATGAAAAATTCTAATTGTTACAATTTAGTCCAGGAGCTGAGCTGAGGCAGGTTAATTTACCGCCGCCCGCTTCGTGAGTCCCGGCACCTTCCTGGTCCCTGAGTGTGCGGTCCCGTTTGGACCAGACCAGTGAGGTTTCTACGGGCCTGAGAAAATAAAAGGAAACCGGCAAAAGTCCACAGTTGTCATGTTTCCCGTACAGGCCATGGTGGCTGCAATAGTGAAACAATAAAAATTTGAAGCATCCTAAGAAACTGATTAATATTTATTATAATAATAAATAACTGTGAAAGTATTAATACCCCAACAGCATTTATCACTTAGCTGACAAATAACTGAAAGTATTAATATCCCAACAGCGTTTATTACTTATTCTGATCATATTAGTCTTGAGGTGACTAACTCAGCAACCTTCACCCTTACGATGTTTTTTCATAGAAAACAACTCACCACCCAGTTTGGTTCTTTGTACTGCACTTTGAAGTTTAGTGATACAAGAAAAACTATGTCATTTGTATTAAGAGCATCTCCTGTGTATTTCTACTGCATAAAACTTCTGCACAGTATTTACAACTGTAACTAGTACTTGGGAAGTAACAAAGTACAAATACTTCATTACTGTATTTAAGTAGATTTTCAGGTATCTGTACTTTACTAGAGTATTTATTCTTCTGAGGACTTTTTACTTTTACTCCCTACATTTAAACACAAATATCTGTACTTTCTCCTCCTCACATTATCAAACAGGCTCCTTCCTGTTTCAACCTCACCACGTAAAAGACGTAACTAACTAGAGAGTTAAATCCAGGGAGTGTTCAGGTTATGATGGAGAGAAAACCTGCAGTGACACATGGAGGAAGAAAGGGACCCAGGAAGTGTTGCAGCAGGTTTGGAAAAACAGGACATTCCCACCCATGGGTGGATTTAGAAGAACTGTTCGATGATGTCGGCTCCAAAAACAATTCATGGTGAATCCATTGTGTTTTGTTTCCTGAACCAACAGGAGGTTGTTAACAGAAGAAGAATTTCCTTTTCCTGTGTCGAACTTATTTAGTTTTGCTGTTATCAAAAGACACTTTTTGTTTTTCTTTCAGTTTCTCAGAGTGTTTTTAGTGGAAAGTTAAAGTTTGAATAGATTAAACCCACATCTGTCAGATCCCACCCACTTTGCTGTAACATGTACATATGATAATATACGTACAATTTAAACTGGAACAGAGTCAAATGTGACTGAACCAATTACAGGGGACGGTTGTAACATTCATTAAAATATAATAATAAAAAAACACAATCACAAAGTTACATTGGTTAAATTGGCTGTATAAAGACAGAGACTAGTACAACAATCATCAATTTAACTACTGAACATTTTTAATGAAAATCAAGACTGAAAATTTACTGAATTGAACTGACCTGAACTGAACTGAACTGAACTGTATGTGTGTGTGTGTGTGTGTGTGTGTGTGTGTGTGTGTGTGTGTGTGTGTGTGTGTGTGTGTGTGAGTGAGAGAGACAAAGGGTCAGAGACAAAGAAATTAGTCCACATCAGACTCACAGTTGAGACCAGTATAACTGGCTCCCCCATCGGTGCAGGCCTGGTCAGCCCATGTCTTGCATTGCCAGCACTGTACCCAAACCTCTGTTGGTTTCAAGTAACTCTCCAAACAAACAAAGCAGAAATCCTCTTCTTTGTCAGAGTCAGTGGTTTTTGTCTTTTTGTTTTTATTCACTCTTGTTTTGGTTTTATTTCCAGTGAACTTTCTCCCAGCTTTCTGGTGCTTCTTTTCCAGTTCCAGTGCCTCTTTCTCTGAGGTGTCTGTGTAAGAATTGCAGTCTTCTGCTTTCTCTTCCCTTTTGAGATCTTTCTTGGTCCAGCTTTATGGGGAGGTCGTAGGGTCTCAGGTGAGAAATCTACACAGGAAGGTGCCACTTGTCTAGGTACAACAGGTGAGGGCAGTACAGGTGGAGGTGGTTGAGCTACAGCAGGTAGAAACAGGACAGCCGCCCATAGGTGGCACTGGGGGATCTGAGTGGCCCAGTCCAGTATAAGCAGGACTTTAGCGTCCACTGAGGACTTAGTGTGGTGTTGGAAGTGTTTCAGGAACACGATAAAGTCCTCCTCCAGCATCCACCCAGATGGGTCATCATGAATAAAGTGGTCTTTGAAATGGACCTGAGGGAACACAAAGTGGGGTGGGATCATATTCCCCAGTGCACTGACTGCACAGGGGTCACAGGTGTCCCTCTTCCTGCAAATCACAAAGTCCTTTGCCACAGACCTTCACTGTCCTGCCTTCATCCTTCATCCTTGCTGCTAATGTCAGAACAGACAGAGGGACAGCCCTGTCTGTTGTGTGTGTCCTCTCTTGTTGCACAAACAAAGACAACATGTAGACACATTGTGGCCTAATCTGAGAGGACTGACTTAAAAAAGGATCTTTACTAATCCATAAAATGACTATTGGATTCTATTAATATGACAAGCTTTAACATCAGGGTGACGAGGGACAGTTGTAACAACATGCTGCAGTTACTCTGACAGCCATGATGAAAGCTGCTATGTTAGCTACACACAATAGCTCTGACACTTGTTAGCTTTGCCTATTAGAAGCTAAGAAAACCCTGATTTCAATCATATGAATGAACAAAGCTTCACAACAACAGTTTCAACAGTATGAGAAAAACTCTGAGCATGAAAAAATGACTTTACCATGAACTTCAGTTCTCCCAGAAAGAAGGATGGCATGTGGCCGATACGTCCCACATAGAAGGAGCCGACTGAGCATGTGCAGTAGGAGTATCATCACTTTAGCTCCATGCTGATTGGAGGAAACAACCGTCCACGCTCTCACCTGTTGTTTATCACTGAGGGGAAAAACATTTGACTGTGTCACTTAAGTACATTTCAGACCATGTACTTTATTACTTGAGTCAGTACTTCTACTTTCAGTCTTTTTTCACTCAAGATACATACTTCTACTTCAGTATAGAATGTGAGTACTTTTACCACCTGTGCTTATCCTATTTATGAGAATAATGTCCTGTGTTTTTCCATTTTCATACAGTATGTTAGATGTTTACTTTTAGCCTTGTAGAAATTTACATTCAAGCTGGTTTTGAAGGTTTGTGGACGTCAGTGGAATAGAGGATTGATCCAAATATCTAATTTAGCAGATGTTACCAGGAGCTTAGTCCAAACATAGTAAAGACCATCTGAGGGTCGATGTAGTGACTTGTGTTATGAACTTTACAGCACCTGAGCTTCTTTCCTCCAGCAGCACTGGAGCTAATGACTCCAGGACTGTGTTGATACAGTGATAGTTTAGGAAGAGTTGTCTCTTTGCTGTGGGCGGGGCCTAAATATGTTAATTAGCCCATGTGTGATGTCACAGGGGGCTCAGATTTGAAACCAGGAGTTCTGGATGTTGGTTTCTGACAAAGCTGGAACAACACTATGCAAGAAAACACCCAAAGATGTTTGAAAAACACATTTAAAAGTTGGTGCTGCATCTTGTCTCTTTTAAAAAGTCAATGATTAAAGATTTTCCTCCTTCTACCTTTGACCTTTGACCTCATGTGTTTGTGTCTGACAGGAGAAGATGGTCTGCTGGATCCTGCTGCTCATCAGCCTGACCCCCTTTACCTGGGGTCAGTTTTTATCCACTAACTCAAATCAATTCTTCTTTTCCTTTGGGCTCCTCCCGTTAGGGGTCTCCACAGCCAATCATCTGCCTCCATTTAATCCTATCCTCTGTATCCTCCTCACCCACACCAACTATCCTCATGTCCTCCTTCACTACATCCAAGAACCTCCTCTTTGGTCTTCCTCTAGGCCTCCTTCCTGGCAGCTCTAACCTCAGCATCCTTTTACCAATGTATTCACTGTCCCTCCTCTGAACATGTCCAAACCATCTCAGTCTGGCTTCCCTGGCTTTTTCTCCAAAACATCTAACATGAGCTGTCCCTCTGATGTCCTCATTCCTGATCCTATCCATCCTCGTCACTCCCAGAGAGAACCTCAACATCTTCAGCTCTGCTACCTCCAGCTCTGCCTCCTGTCTTTGTCTCAGTGCCACTGTCTCTAAACCAGACAACATTGCTGGTCTCACCACTGTCTTGTCCACCTTTCCTTTCATTCTTGCTGACACTCTTTTGTCACACATCACACCTGACACTTTCCTCCACCCGTTCCAACCTGCTTGCACACGTCTCTTCACTTCTTTTCCACACTCTCCGTTGCTCTGGACTGTTGACCCTAGGTCCTTAAAATCCTCCACCTTCTTCACCTCTACTCCCTGTAACCTCACCGTTCTACTTGAGTCCCTCTCATTTACACACATGTACTCTGTTTTACTGCGGCTAACCTTCATTCCTCTCCTTTCCAGAGCAAACCTCCACCTCTCTAGATTTTCCTCCACCTGCTCCCTGCTCTCACTACATATGACAATGTCATCTGCAAACATCATGGTCCACGGAGATCCCTGTCTAACATCATCTGTCAGCCTGTCCATCACCACAGCAAACAAGAAGGGGCTCAAAGCCGATCCTTGGTGCAGTCCCACCTCCACCTTGAACTCCTCTGTCACCCCTACAGCACACCTCACCACTGTCTTACAGCTCTCATACATGTCCTGCACCACTCGAACATACTTCTCTGCCACTCCAGACTTCCTCATACAAAATCCGAAATAATCCAAGTTGTGAGTGTGTGTGGTCGTCACTTTCCCTCTGTGTCTCCTCAACAGGAACATTTGTAGTGAATGTGACACAGAGCTCCTATCAGGCAGAGGAGAACCACGACATCACACTGGACTGGACCTTCACAACCATAGCTCACATGTCTCTTTCAGCAGTTTACATCTTCTGTCAACTGTTAACTGAGGACAAAGACCCAGTCCTGTTTCATCTACATAAGGGTGTTGAGGTCCCAGAGTCTCAGGACAAACAGTTTTCAGGACGAGTCCAGTTTGACAAAGACGTCCTCAGAGAAGGACGAGTCAGACTTCATGTGTCCAGACTCAGGACTGAGGACTCTGGTCTGTACCTGTGTTCAGTGGAGACAGGTATTGGTAGAGACTATGACAGCTGTCTCCTCAACGTCACAGGTAAGTTGGTTCAGTGAAACTTTCCTCACAGATTCATTTCAGCAGCTTTTTGCTAAATAAGAATCAGAGAAGAAAAGTATTGTGGAAACTACAATCCTTCCTGCTCTGCCTGAACTGAACTGATTCACGTCCTTCTTGCAGAAAAGTTGTTTCTTCACATGAAAGACACAGATTTGATTTGTCTCTTTACAGCAGCGAGGGACTGGTCTGACCCTGAGAGAGAACCTGAGAGACCAGACGCAGCAGGTTGGAGATGGATCGTCCTCATCTGTGGACTGGGACTGACAGCAGCAGCAGCAGCAGCTGGACTGACTGTGTGTTACTGTTGGTTCAAAAAGGCTCAGGTTTGAAAAAAATATATAAATCCGGAGTCCAGAGGTAGAAATGAAACAAATTACAGCTCAGGTTCTACATCAGAGGAACCAGTTCGTTCAACAAAATCAGACCAACCCTAAAGTCCATTTTCCAGCTCAGACAGAAATCAGTGGTTTGTCATTGGCTGCAGGTCAGAAAACTGCACATCAGGACACATCAGACAAACCAGCAGGTAACCTGAGCAGCAACTTGATTCTTCATGTATGTTCCATGTTTCAAAGAAGAAAACACAGAAAAACACATCTTTTCCTTCCTGTTGCTCAGGAAGTGGCCATAGTATAAAAGCCAGAACACACAGCTGATACAGAAAAATAATGGACCTGATGGAGGAAACAGCGTTCTCCATCTTTACTTGGTCCATTATTTTGAAAGGTCTTCTCATCAAAGCTATTAGACAGATGTCAAACGTGCACTGTGCTCACTTTATTGGAATAATGCTGAGAAGCAGGTCTGACACATTCACCATATTTACAGAATCTCTGCTATTTCTATTGTAGCTGTTTCATTTAAAGCTGAGACTCATTTGTCATAAGAACATAGAACATTAATATTTCTGTCCTGCACTTGTCTCCTGCTGGATGGAATGATGTGTTCAGGTCTGTTGTGGTGCGTTCACTGACAGCAGTGGGATATAAGGATATAAGCTGGACTCACTGTGTGAGTGTGATATTGGAGTCAGTGCAGAAACTGGACATTTGGAAATATGTGTTTGTAAATAGAACAACACTTATGTGGAAACTTTGTACATAAGTTATATTCATATATTAAATATATTTTATTCTTTTGTCTGAAGACAATAAACATCTGCTTCATAAAGAGCTTTGGTTTTTGACTATAGGAAAAGATATTTCTTCTCCTTCATGTTGATGCACTAAAAAGTCAAACAAAGATTGTTCCCAAGTCCTAAATCTCAGAGTCCAAGTCTCAAGTCAGACTACTGACCGATCCAATACACAACCACCAACAGGCCTTTTGGAACCAGAACAGGTCAGACCTCCTTGTACAGGTGACACAGCCACATCTAAACAACAACAACCTAAAGGCCTAATGGAGTCAGAACCAGACAAGTCAGACCTCCTGGTACAATATCAGGACTTTTAGCAGCACTGACTCCATCAACAACCACCAACAGGCCTATTGGAGCCAAAGCCAAAGGCCAGTTCTCTTGGCACCACCAGCCCAGCCACCTCTAATTAGGTGGAAATGAAAGAATTAGACATTAGACAGAAATGGAGAGACATGAGAAAGGACAAGGCCGTCACAACAAACACCTGATTATTGGTACAGACACATATGAGATATGACAAGACATTCAACATTACAGACAACTGATTATTGGTCTGCTGAGCTGTCCAGGTGATCTGGTCTGTGCCTTGTGCCTGAAGAGACCTGGGACAGGCTCCAGTAGATCCTCATGACCTATGACAACTGACAATGGACTGGAAATAATAAACTGGTTTTTGGTTTTTCTTCTGTTTACTTATTTATTTCTATTCTATGAAGGGAAAGTAAAACTGTTAGTGGGTCATTGTGGGACCAGGACAACCGACCGTCGGTGGCCCTGCTAACAGGGTTCATGGATAAGACTGGTCTCCCTGAGCCGCCACACATTTTTCCACCTGACTGATCTAAAGGACAAGCTCACCTTTGTCCACGAGTCTTCAGGGCCCTTATGGATCCACATGTTGCAGACTCATTTTTTCCTTCTTCTTCTTCTTCGGGTTTAATGGTCAAGGCGCTGGTCCTTCTTGATCCGGACACCTGGACCCAGTTTCAGAGTTAATGCTCCTGTTTGGATTTATCTCCACTAGGTGGCGTTAAAAGTCTGTTAAAGTATGAACCTTTGTAAATAAATCCTTATTATTATTATTTATAATGAGAAAGACATGTTCAATGACCAATTATATCTATTTTTGAAATAAATAAAAGATAAAATGATTGTATTGTACAGTGTCTCCAGTAACATGAACATGAGTATTTCTGAACCTGAACAGCCTCAATAAACGACTGAACTGTTGAGTTAAGGCTGAGACGTTCTCCACGAGAACAAGAACAAAGTTCTCTCCAGAACATTTTGTGTTATGAGAGAAACTCAAGTCCCAAAGTTTCCAGATCCCACTGACAAACCCCCCCAGTAGTGAAAACCCGCCCACTCTGATAAAAACCAGTCCAAATAATATCAGTAGTAGATATCACACATCAGCTCAATGATACACAGTATGTACATGTTTGGTTTCACTCATCACAAGACTCTGGAGAACAAAGTCACTTGGTAGCGATCAGTAACATATAAAAGCAGTCATGTATAGATCCCCCACGAGACAACGAGGCACATTTTTACAGCCCAGGATCATAAGAAGTAGCAGAAACTGGCAACACTGGTGAAGAACTGGTGAGGAACTGGTGAGGAACTGGTGAAGAACTGGTGAGGAACTGGTGAGGAACTGGTGAGGAACTGCTGCATCTTTATCCTTTTCCACTGACTCTGACCAATAAGAAGCAAATCTGACTGTTTCCTGTTTCCTTCAGTCTGTGACAGAAAACCTGTGACACTGTAACAGTAACAACGACTTAGTGCTGCTGTGTTCAGGTCACATGTTTAAACTATAACCAACAGGAAACCACACCCAGCTGATCACACTCAGCTCCTTCTAGACCTAACCAGGACATAACAACATCCAGTTCATGGACCAGTTCATAATGTTTCTCCCCCTGTCAGTCACTTTGTAATGTCTTGGTACAAACATTCAACTGTGGTTTCACCTTTGACCTTAGTCTAGAAATCTGTCAGATGATAAAGTGGCAAATTACCTGAAACTGGTGTTTGTCTTTGTAAAATATGACAACAAATTAAATCATTTCCAGCTGAGCTTCAGCTTAATAAGTGTGTTTATTACAAACTGCTACAAACACAACAAGCAGAAATAAAACTACAATGAAACCCAAATAAAAAGATCCAAATCAAATAACAGCCATTAGAATGAAATCAGGAAAGGCCTCCTTAGAGGACGTCACTGACTCTGCTGTTTTAAGCTGCTCAGGTCTTTGGATCCACATTTACCACAGTGAAAGCTCTGCCACCTCTTGTTTTCAGGCTCCTTTTGGTGGAGCCCTAAAGGACGAAGGCCCTGAGGAACACCAGGGAAGCATGGCATGATGGGAGGATGTCCACAGAGAAGGAGAAACTCCAGAGACGTCCAGAGGAACACTTGATAAACCACGTCCTGCCTGAGAAAAGAACAGACCCTCAAACTGGAGCAGGCTGTAGTTCTTTTCTCAGTCTGTGGGAATCAGGGTCAACACAGTAATAGATAATAATGTCTGTTTGTTCTTGAAGCTGTTTGTTTTGTTCTTGTCACCAGACATGGTAAAGTAGAAGTACTGACTCAGCTCCTTTATTCAAGTCAAAGTCAAAATTACAGGGTCTGAAATGTACTTAAGTAAAAAAGTAAAAATGTTTTTTTGATGTCAGGGATTCACAACACATCTTTTGATAACTACACAAAATTAAAAAAGTTGGAGACAAAAAAAGCCCAAGAAATTCTTCTTTTCTAAACATCCTGCCCAGGGCTGGTTCAGGGAACAAAACACATGACCATTACAGTTCTTCTAAATCTGCCCATATATGGGAATGTCCAGCTTTTCCAAATGTCCCCCCTCTGGTCACAGTCAACTCCGCCTTCTACATATAAAAAGAGCGATGAGGGGAGTTTGTCAGATACAGAATCTCCCCTGGTCCTCAGCCAGAGAGACTTTATCAGACCCAGAGAGACTTTAACGTGGTGTGAGCTGAGACCTGATCCAGTCTGCTGCCGAGGAAAACGCTGTTCTTGAAGGTAAGAAACATGTTTGTGTCTGTTCTCCTTCACTGACATCATGTATTGAGGCAACTCTGCACCCCTCCTGCCCCCCCCCATGATAAGGAGACAATTCAAGGAGGGGTCACATGACAGGAAGACCTGGGGAAGACTCATCATTTGTGTTCTGTTCTGGTTTGCTTCTTTCTTGCAGGAAATATATTCAGGAAAAGACAACCAGTCTGCACTGTATTTATTGATCATCCAATGTCTTCAGTCACAAAACAGGCCGTTTGATGTCTTATACAGAAAACTAAAACTAAACCAACAACAGCAACAAGAAGAACAGCAGCAGCAACTATCAGTCCAACACGACCACCCTGGTCTCCTCCATCCTCTCTGTGACCTGCAGGAGAGAACAGGTGTGAGGTGTCAGGTAGGCGATGACTGAAGAACAGGACAAACTCCTGTCAGACATTATCTCCTGCACTTTGACCACATCACTCATCCAGCTGTTTTCTACAAAGTCTCATCAACAACATCTGGAGAAAACACAAACATCTGGTCTCACATCAACAACCAGAAAGCAGCTTCAGCTCTGCTGCTCAGACAAACACACACTCACCTGCTGAGACTACTGTCAGGTGGACGATGTTGATGAGTTCAAGTGCTTCTGTTTGACCCTGGAAGACACGACACTTGTATGTCCCACTGTCATTAAACATCACATCCTTCAGAGTCACAGACACGTCTCCATCCTTCATCTGTGAGTCCTTCAGCTCCACCCGCTCCTTAAAAGATGGATGCTGGTTTACTGGATCAAACCTCCCGTCCCGGTACACAAAGACATAGTCTGGATACAGATCAGGTCTTGTCCACTGTAAATGTGTGATCTCTGAGCTGCTGGGATCTCGACATGGCAGAGTGATGTTCTGTCCACGTTCAGCTGTGATGTTTGTCAGACCTGAAGAACAGAGGAACAGACAGAGAGCAGCCTAAATCCAAAGAAATCTGTTTACAGCCTGAGCAAAGATGATGAAGTTATTACTGATGTGTTCCTCCAAAGTGGGACTGTGGTATTTTCAGTTTGATTTCCAGAAGAGCAGAAGTGGAAACAGAAGCTGCTTTTTTCCTTCCACCAACAAAACAAACAGGAGCTGGACTTAAAATTGTTTTTCTGTTTGTATTTTAAAAACAACATGTGGATTATTAGTTTTGACATTTGATCAAATATCTGCTCTCAGCAGGACAAACCAGAAAATTCATCTTTTCTTTTCTTTCATTCTCATAGTGAGAAACAACAGATTTCCAGGTTTGTTGTATTTAATCTAACAGGTGTATTTCTATCACACATGTCCTGTCTGATGACAGGGACATACTGGACCAGAGGGGGGTCCACAGGTTTGGGTTTCCTGCTTCCTGTTGCTGCTTGTCTATGGTTCCTCACAGAGGACTGTGTCGGACCATGACGGTTTCAAAAAGCCTCTATAGGAGTCTGGTGTTCTGAGCTGCCAGTGTAGCCCCATGTTTGGTTCTGTTGGACGTAGAGATGAAAGTCCAGACCTACTGGGTCACTGATGGGCCTTATCTGGGCTTAGTCTGGGTCAGTTTGTTAAGGCTGGTTGTGGAACAGGAGCAGCTGATTTGGTCTCCTTTGGCCATAAATAAGAAAACCAGACCTGAGGTCAGTCAGTGCTGGACTGTATAAGGTGTCAAAGTGTTTGGCCAGTGGTTGGTTGTTTGTTTGTTTGTGGAACGTCCTGCTGTCGTAGAAACGATAAAACAATTGGCTGCGTCATCATGGAGTCCAGAGCCATCGAAGGCGAGTGTCGCAGCAACAACAGCTCAGAGTGAACGACACAATAACAACCTTTAAATGAACTGATTCACTCTTCAATCGAAAACCAGCCCATGAACAGGACTCACCTTCAGTCACACAGACCAGGAAACAAAGACTCAGCAGTGCCGCAGGTTTTTGTTCCACCATTTTCTCGTGTCGTTGACTCCTCTTAACGAAGAACGACCTCAGCTCCAGTTATTTCCAAACACTAGTTTTTACTGAGCTTTACAGAAAACAGGCCTAAATATAATATTTAGAGCTGGGCTTCTGGGTTCACCTTTGTCCTCCAAAACCTGAGTAGGGCGATAACGCTCAACTCAACTCAACCCAAAGAAGCGTCAACCTGAGACCTGAGGAAGTCCAGGGGTCCGTATTAAGATGTGTCCTTACAAATGCCTGAATGAAATCCTTGTTGTTCCTGCAGTGTTTTCCTGCTGAGAGCTCGGTGTTTATAGGGAGGGAATATTAAAGGTCTGATTCAGTCTTTGGCCTCGATACAGAATCTTCTCTTCAACCTTTGCTCCACGTGGCATCAGAGTATGTGCGCATGACAGATATGTGCGCGTGTCTCACCTAGAGACATGCGCACATACATCAAAAACGACATAACTTATACACATATATAGTATTGATGTAGTATTAGTAGTATTTATTGAGTTATGTGTATTGTATATAGTATTGATGTAGTATTAGCAGTATTTCTTGAGTATGTGTATTGTATATAGTATTGATGTAGTATTAGCAGTATTTCTTGAGTATGTGTATTGTTCTTGAGTTATGTGTATTGTATATAGTACTGATGTAGTATTAGCAGTATTTCTTGAGTATGTGTATTGTATATAGTATTGATGTAGTATTAGCAGTATTTCTTGAGTATGTGTATTGTTCTTGAGTTATGTGTATTGTATATAGTACTGATGTAGTATTAGCAGTATTTCTTGAGTATGTGTATTGTATATAGTATTGATGTAGTATTAGCAGTATTTCTTGAGTATGTGTATTGTATATAGTTGACCATCCAGCAACATATGATTATCTGAGCCTTGGTATGGTGTCCTCTGTAGGGTCAGCTGGACAGTTACTGACTGTTTATTTTACTGACTGCTGACTATTGTGTTTTCTTCTTCTCTAATATTATCTGAGTCCAGCCTCTGTCATCAAACAAGCTCCAATAACACAACAAGTCACTGAGTCAATTTAAGAAGTGTCTGCATTGATTTTCTGCTTCTGAAGCTTTAAGTCCAAACTTGAACAGAATCATTGATGAGAATTGATTATTGATCTTTGTGATGCAGAGATTTAAAGTGCACATTAGTGCAGTAAACACAGCAGGGGGTCTGATCACAGATTACACTGATTATTACATTATTATTGGATTATATTGATGAGTTCACTTAGTGTTTCATGTCTCAGTGTGAACATGAGCTGAATCCAGATTTCCACATGACCCTGTGGACTCAGAGCAGCACGGTTCTTCCCCTAGAACCAGGTGTATGAAAACCCAGGACAGAGCATTTCCCATATTATGGATGTGGCACAGATTCCATCCAACATTCACAGTGTTTAGAAAAATGAAGGATTTAGCAGCATCTAGTGGTGAGACGGCAGAATGCAGCCTGCTGAGCATCTCAGCCCCTGTCAGCCTCAGGTATGTCCCTGATTATGTCCAGCACATTAACTTTCAGGCTTTTGTCTCCACATTTAGGATAAAGCTGTGAATAAATAACTTGGTGGACTAAAACTATTTTAGGGCAGAGAGGAATCGACCCGCAGAGAGGAATCGCTATTTAGTGCGCACTGTTACTTTCCGTCCTTCAGAGTCCAGACCGCGCGTCCACCCCACTCCTGACACCAAATCCGTTGTGGCAAAAAGTACTAGGGGCAAATCTCAGGTTAAATGGTTGTGGACCAAAATATATTCAAGATGTATTAGTTCCCTATGAGGTTTCCAGACCCCTCAGGTCATCTGGGACAGGTCTACTGTGTGTTCCCAGAACCAGAACCAAACAAAGTGAAGCAGCATTCAGTCACTATGCTCCTCACTTGTGGAACAAACTTCCTGGACACCTGAGGTCTGCTCCAACTGTCAGCTCATTCAGATCAGGACTGAAAACACTGTTGTTTCCTGCTGCCTTCAAATAATTGTTCATCCTTGTTTTCTTAATGTGTTTTGACATCTTATTTTAATTTACTTTATTTGATTTCAATTTATTTTATGTTAAATGTCTGTTTTTAGATGCTCTTTTCCATGATTTTAATGTAATTACATGCCTTGTAAAGCCCTTTGAATAGCGTAGTGTATGAAAGGTGCTATACAAAGACATTTGCCTTGCCTAAAGGATGGCAAATTTAATAATAATAAACAACGGGCAAAGCGACAGAGTCACATCAGAGCATACGATCTGCAGGACGACTGACCACGGACAAAGGAAATGATCAACTTTTATATCTGCTCAGCAGCATTAATTTACACTTTAGAGTCACTCATGTAAATCATGCTGGCATGGCAACATATGTAATATGATTAGTGTGTCCATGTCTTTTCGTCTGCTTCCTAATGAAATACAAAGCAGGGTCAAAAGTCTTCATTGAATTCACACAGGTCACACAGAGTTGACAGACATGGTGAACCCTGAGACCAAAGTCTAACTGGAACAACACGCCCCTCACTGAGGAGAAAACATTTCCAAACCACAGTTTCCTACCTGCGGCACCCATGTGCCATCTAATGCAGGTAGGAAACTGTGAAGTCAAGAGTTTTTAGTCACTTCACTTTGTTTCTCTTTCCATCACCCACTGACTCTGGGTCCATATGTTTGGTAGATCAGGTTTGACTTCAGCAAACCAACAGCCTTCTCTTTATGTCACATCATCAGGCACGGAGACATTTAAAATCCTCTGAGATTGTAAATGTAAACAAGTCTCTGCCTTAGAAATCCTTAGTGTCAGGGGGTTTTTGTTTGAGGCCAAAGTCAGATGGAAATGAGTGGAACACTGAAACATGTGACCTGAAACATATTTGTGTGTTTCCTCTCTAACAGCAGGACGTCACCTCAACCTCTGGTTCAGTCATATCTGCCACAGACATAGGACCAACATCGCTGCAGATACTGTTCAGTGTTGGTTGGTTTCCCAGTCCAATATAGACTCTGATCCTTCCCCGACTCTGGTTCTGGACTCTCTGTTGGTCTCTGAGGTTTTGGTTCATCAGCAGCTGCTGTGAAGAAAAGACACAGAAAAAATGAATGTGATTCTTTGACCTTTAACATCCCAAGAATGTCTTCATCATATCATGTTACATGGGCACTTTATTCTTCTTCAAGAGCAAACTTTAAATCTGAACAATTTGGACTTGAACATTTTATTCATGGAAATTTGAACTAAAACTCTCTCAGGTTCTCTCTCAGGTTCAGACCAGTCCCTCGCTGCTGTGAAGAGACAAATCAAATCAAACAACTTTTCTGCAAGAAGGACGTGAATCAGTTCAGTTCAGGCAGGCAAATCTGCATCACATGTGTGAAGTTGGATCAAGATGCACTTGGAAAAATAAAGTCCAGCCTGTGTCCTCATCTCTCATTCAGGAATAAAGTCTGTTTCTGTTCTGGTTCTGTCACAGACTCAGGACTGAGGACTCTGGTCTGTACCTGTGTGACATGAAAACTGCACCAAGAGCCCACCTCCATCAGCAGGTTCAAATGAGATAATAAAATAATAAAACAATAACTGATGAAAAACATAAGAACTGTGTATTAAAATCTATGTGCAGATGTGAATCTGACAGGTATGTAGTGACCTGTAGACTCCACTACAGTGGAGCCCAGACTGTGACAACTACAACATGTGGCTGCACAAGTCACGTAAACACTGATATGACAACATGACAACAGTCTGCTGCTGAGGAAAACTGTTCTTGTGTTTTAAGAACAAGAAGAAGAAGAAGCACTTTATTAATCCCCAAGGGGAAATTCAGTAATTCAGGAATTTTGTCACCAGTTGATTCTTGAAATCTCTTAAAGGAAACGTCTGCAGAAGTTTACACAGCGTCAAAGTTACTGATGCAACAACACTTCAGACCTACACCACCACATCCTCAGGCTGATTCACATATTGTTTTTATCCAGGACCAGGAGGCTCTGTAGATCTGAGAGTGGAGAGCAGCCATGACAGTAAAAATATTTACTGACCTGGGGTCAGTTTTTATCCACTAACTCAAATCAATTGGAAATCCAAAATAATCCAAGTTGTGAGTGTGTGTGGTCGTCACTTTCCCTCTGTGTCTCCTCAACAGGAACATTTGTAGTGAATGTGACACAGAGCTCCTATCAGGCAGAGGAGAACCACGACATCACACTGGACTGGACCTTCACAACCACAGCTCACATGTCTCTCTCAGCAGTTTACATCTTCTGTCAACTGTTAACTGAGGACAAAGACCCAGTCCTGCTTCATCTACATGAGGGTGTTGAGGTCCCAGAGTCTCAGGACAAACAGTTTTCAGGACGAGTCCAGTTTGACAAAGACGTCCTCAGAGAAGGACGAGTCAGACTTCATGTTTCCAGACTCAGGACTGAGGACTCTGGTGTGTACTGGTGTGATGTGAAGACAGATGATGGAGCAGGTTCTGACAAATGTCTCCTCAAAGTCACAGGTAAGTTGGTTCAGTCCAGTTGAACAGTGTCCTTGTGTGTCCCTGTTGGACAGACTGGTGATAAACTGGACCTGATGGACTGAGGCTCTGAGCTCTGTGTGATTTACTACGATGATTTTTCTAACATCATATCACTCACATGCTGCACATGGCAACAAACATCATTAGGACCAAGCCCAAACTGTCCAGATGTTACATTTGGACATGAACAGGTATCAACAAGTCTCTCTGTGTGTTTTACAGCAGCTGCTGATGAACCTGAACCTCAGAGACCAACAGTGGGACGACGATCAGCGAGTCAGGGACTGACAGGCCTCGATATTGGACTGATAACAGCAGGAGTAGTAGGTCTGGTGATTATCTGTGCTTTATTCTGGATTGCTCTGAATGAAGAGAAGATTCGCCGTCACTAGTTTTTATAAACTCAGAATGTTCCTCACATGTTACTGGTTATACTGGTTTAGTTATTTAAACTGGTAAAAAGGCCTGGATGTTTTTTAATTCAATAGTCTGGTGAGCAGACAATCTGGTCATAAACACCAAGAAGACCAAAGACATTATTGTGGATTTTGGAACCACCCAGAGGACTATCCAGAGTCCTGTCCACACCAGCGTGAAGGCTCCACCTTAGGTTGGAAATGAAGTTGGAGCAGAAACAACCTGGTCACAGCCTAACATGGTGTTATAGCAGGTTTCAGTCAGCAGGTGGTGCTATTGCACTTTGGTGACTCAAACAGGGAGTGTAGCTACAAGACAAACTGCTGTTCTCTTCTTCAGTGATCTAGAGGTTCTGTGATCCTTTATGACGGTGGTAAGAACCTTCACAGTCACAGATTCAGTTGTATCAGCTGTACTGTCTGTAGTTAGTGCTGTACTGACATTGGACATTCTACCACATTTGTGTGGTACTTTTGCTGTACTTGGACTGCACTTTGTACTATGTTTGGGGACATACATTGTACTGACCTGTGCCTTGTTCTAATGTGTTAGTATCATACCAGCACTGAAGATGATCTGTATTAGTTTAGAGTTTGGTTTATGAGGAAGTTTTTCTAAGTCCCTTCCTCAGTGCAAAGCAAATACATTTATGGTAAATAAAGACTCAGACAAAACTCCATTTGAGGTTGTGTGTGCAGTTTATCCAGCAGCAACACACCTGGGGGAGACCTGGACAGGCCAGACACCTGTGCACCTGAGGATCAGTGCAGAGGACACAGCATTTAGCTTCTCGGTCAAGCTAGTGCTCAGTAATTACTGCAATATTTCACATCCTCGTGTAAAGAAGTTTGAAGTTTGTCTCCACACAAGAATCATAGAAATCAAACACAACAACCAACAAAACTACACAAAATGACACACAACATTTCCTGTAACTGTGTAACCACAAAGAAACGATTCAACACGTTTCCTAATAACTGGGATTCAAATGAATGTTAATAGTTGGAAAATGTAAAGTGATATTTATCCCGCCTTCAACCATCTATGAAACCTTCCTCATACATTCACAGGTGGCAGCTGATCTCCTAAATGCTACATCAGGTGTTTCTGACCTGAGGAAAGCTGGTTCCAACTGGTTCCTCTAGGGGACTGATTCTTCCACAGCTACCAACAGGAAGAAGAACCAGCACACGGACACGTTCCGGCATTTATCCGACCACCGAATGATCTCGATGGCTCACAAACGCTGCGGGAAACAAAAAGCAGCAAAGAGCCAAATGCAGACACACGGGCAGCCGTGCAGTGAAGAGGAGAGTTGTCAGAAAAAGACCCAACACGCTCACATGGTCCCAGCAAAGCAATCCTGAAAGCCAAAGCAGGTGAAGGCAGACAGGAACGACCATGAGGTGAAGTCCATGAGCAGGCAGAGGCCACTAACAGGCAGGGAATCCAAGCTAGACTTTGGAAACTACAGCGAGGCAGGCATGGCTCACAGTGTGGGAAGAAGCCTGTGGAAATGGGCCTGGGAAGGGATCAGGGACTGGAAGCAGGTGAGAAATTTTTCCATGCGGTGGCAGAGGGTTGACAAAAGGTTTTGGTAAAGCTGCTTGTGTCCTCCTCTGTCCCTCCTGGTCTCTCCTGCCTATTCACTTTTCCATTTCTCTCCATATCTTCCTCCAGTCCAGTCTTCAGTAACCTCTTAACAATAAATCTAACAGTATCTACATTCTTTTCATTTCTGTTTGACCAGCTGTACCTGTCACCTGCAGATCAAGACATGACGACATGGTCCAGACAGTTAAAATCCTCCTTATATTACAGTTCATAGCAACACAACATAGAGTTTTTAAGGAATGAAGATTTTAGCAGAGTGCAAAGAGCTTAGACTGTGGCCAATATATTCCCACCTTGACAGTGAAGGATGTGAAATGTTTGTCCAGACTCTGATTCAGAAAATGTTTTAAATTATTTTTAGTTATTTGCTAATCCAACAAAACTAATCTTCTCCCATCACTGTTTGATAGTGCAGACTTCATGCTCTTTAAGCATCATAGAGTAAAATAAAGTCATCAGTCAGTAACACTGACACCGACATATTAATGCACATCAACATATGAATCCACCAGTTAATTATTGTTTGTTGCTATTCAGGGAGCTGTGCATACAGTCGTATTTAAAGCTGTTGGAAGAATGTGAGGAATTTCTAAAGTGTTTCTACAGCTACAAACCTGTTTGTTGGGTTATTGTTGCTAACACCCAAAGTCAAGGGCTAACGCCGAGTCCAAAGAGCTGGTCCACAGGAATAAACCTGCCCAGACAAGTTCAATTCAGTTAAATTCAATTCTATTTGTACAGCGCCAAATCACAATACAAAACTTCTCAAGGCACTTTACGAAAACTAAAACCCCAACAAATCCACAACCTGGCAGCGTCTCATGTCAGATTCCCCCTGAAGGCATCTCTCTCTGTGGGAAGTCCTTCTAAATCAAACGGTGGCAAGTAAAGTTTTTGTAGAATTATAAACTGGTCTTTGTTCCTAACAAGGGCTCACATGTTCCAACAGACTGGACTAAAAACATCCTTTGGAAAACTCAGGATTTTCATCTTATTGTGTCCATCATGGCTGATTATGGACTGACACATCTTTAAGCTGCTGTTTGCATTATTCCATCATTAAAGCCTCCAACAGAAACACAGAACATAGAAACACAACTCTGTTAGTGTTTTGATCTTTCTGTGCAACAAACATCTAGACACCTCTGACATCAGCTTCACTCTGCTGCTTTGGGAAAAACCTTTTGGTTCACAGTCTGTGAATGTCTCTGATTTGGCTCTGAACATTATGGACAAACCAAATGATTCAATGATCATTAAATGGGACGTTAGAAACAGTGAAGTGTTTGCTACTTTCTGCTCCAGGACATTTGTGTTAGAATGAGAGGAAGGAAACCAGCAGCATCATCAGAAGAGACACGTTCACCACAGGATGTTGACATTAGGTTGTAGATTCATTATATGTGTTGGCTTCCAGCAGAGCAGAACCAGGGATGAGACCGAATGTCTGCTCCACCGGTCTGGATGTGGATGGAAAATACAGTAAAATGATCTGAGAGCTTCAGGTCCGATCAAGTGAATTTACATTTCTGAGTCTGATCTGCAGAGACTGACGGCTGACAGACTTTGGCTGATGTGAACTTTAAATATGAACCAGTAGGAAACTCTATGTTTCAGTCTGGGCACTTTGACAAGACACAAACATAACTTCGTTTAATGAGGCTGGTAAGTCTCATAAAATACCACGAACACCATGAATAAATCTGGGTGTGACTGTAACACAGCAGGTATTTAAAGACAAACCTGCCTGGTGAATCAGCTCATGCCAGTGATCAGTGATCAGCTGCTTTAAGACACAAACATTCAGATTTGTGACTTAGTCGTCCACCATCTCACCTGAATCTGTCTCAGGAGTTTAAATGAGTTTTGGTTTAAAGGAGTCGGAGCTCTGAGCTTTTCGGCTCAGGGAAACTTCACATCACTGACGAGGCGTTTACTGACACACCAGCAGGTTCGGTAAAACAAAGACTTTGAGGTGAAGCTGCTGCTGTGAAACACAGATACTATAGTTCACATTAACAGGAACAGACAGAACAAAGAACCTGCAGCTGACAGAACCTCTTTGTTCCTCTGAGTTGCAGCTTTTTCAACCTTTAACTTTTATCCAATAATTCGATATTTTCATCAAGACACTAAAAGTCTCCTTTAAAAATAAAGACTGAACAGTTTACGTTTAAAAGGTTTCAGTTCTTGTCCTGTGATCCGACACGTAGACACGTCAGGAGGCTGTGAAATAAGGGCAGGAATCCACAAACCGACTCATTATCTGCTCTGCCCATAAATAACATTGAGTCAGTTCAATCTGCATCTTTGCCAAGATTTGCATTGTGGAGCAGGTTTGGTCTCATCACTTGTTCTATGCTGCTGGAAGCCAAAACACACAAGTGAGGTGGCAGCTGTTTCACTTTATAGGAGCAGCAGCAAAAAAAAAAACTAAATAAAAACATAAAGTTGTGACTGAAAACAACAACAAGGACTGAAAACTAATAAGTCAATGTCCCATTTGGTCAGCACAGTGTATGAAGCTGTCACAGGGGACAGACTGACAGAAGATCATCACTGTATAATGCACAGGTTTAATACTTAGAGCTGGTGCTGTTTGTCCAGCTTGCAGGTCACTGGCTCAAGGCAGTGAAAAGAACGTGAAACTAAAATTCGGTTTTGAATAACATGAAAACATTTGAACTGGGTAAACCACAGAACCGCAGAACAAGCTTTAACAGGTTTACGCTCATCAATGGGAGTGGTGACTTTGGCTCTAAGGTAAGATCCAGTACATGAACAGACTGTAATCAGACAGTCAACAGACAGAGGACAGTCTCTGTGTGGACCAGGTGTTTCCCGCAGGAAGAAGAACAGAGAACTCTTCCCATTTCTCAGTCAGTGTTTGCTGTGAATCCTGAGGTTTGGACCTTTGCTGTTGGACAGAAGACACAAGGTAACGTCTCCTACACAGACAGACCTGGACTCACTGGAGGTTTCACTGTGTGACCTTATAATGTGGACTCTTCTCATAACTTTGGATGTGGACTCAGTCAACAAGTGCTGTCACAGAGTGAAGCTGATGTCAGAGGTGTCTAGATGTTTGTTGCACAGAAAGATCAAAACACTAACAGAGTTGTGTTTCTATGTTCTGTGTTTCTGTTGGAGGCTTTAATGATGGAATAATTAAATATATTAATATAATAATAATAAACAGCAGCTTAAAGATGGAAAGAGACGGAGAGTTGGAGCTTCAGGGCAAAATAAAGACAAATAGAAATAATATGTGTTTTTGCACAAACCTACTCACAGAGCTGATGTTAGTGAGCACAGGAAAAGCTGCACAGTTGATGCTCGTCTGTTTGTTCACACAAACACTCTGGTCTGATCCAACCTGGTTAAATGTGTTCATGTTTGATTGGGTTCTTTTACTCTAATTAGTGTTCCAGTTGAAAAGTTGTCTCTCTGACATGTGAGGACACAGTCCGGTCTTGCTGCTTTACATCTTCCGTGATATCTGATGACAGCTCATAGTTGTTGTGTAAAAGAAAAACCAGAAATGCAAATTCTATTTACATATTTACTGTAGTTATATCAGACCTGTCACACTTTGTTTCTGTCATCACACCTGACTCCTCCCTCATGACTGTCAGACAATAACAGGCACCACAGTCTTTGGATTCCACAGGTCCTGTATTCTTTAATCCAGAAGTTCAGTGTCCACAGTTGTGAAAATATCAAAGTAAAGTTTCTCAGAGCTGCAGCTCAGAGGGAGAAACAGGCTCTGTCATTAAAACATGAGGAGCAGCTGCAGGTTCATTGTCTCCTTTAGAGCAGAGTGAGCAGCTTTGACTGACTTTGAAACAGAGATCAGCTTTTCTGAAGTTAACTACAGAATATTTCTGCTTCCTTTGACCTTTGACCTCATGGGTTTGTGTCTCCTCTGACAGGAGAAGATGGTCTGCTGGATCCTGCTGCTCATCAGCCTGACCCCCTTTACCTGGGGTCAGTTTTTATCCACTAACTCAAATCAATTGGAAATCCAAAATAATCCAAGTTGTGAGTGTGTGTGGTCGTCACTTTCCCTCTGTGTCTCCTCAACAGGAACATTTGTAGTGAATGTGACACAGAGCTCCTATCAGGCAGAGGAGAACCACCACATCACACTGGACTGGACCTTCACAACCACAGCTCACATGTCTCTCTCAGCAGTTTACATTGT
Source organism: Mastacembelus armatus (assembly GCF_900324485.2). Classification (NCBI taxonomy): domain Eukaryota; kingdom Metazoa; phylum Chordata; class Actinopteri; order Synbranchiformes; family Mastacembelidae; genus Mastacembelus; species Mastacembelus armatus. Next base: position 16,033,380 of record NC_046650.1, on the reverse strand, counting down.
CTGTCAACTGTTAACTGAGGACAAAGACCCAGTCCTGTTTCATCTACATGAGGGTGTTGAGGTCCCAGAGTCTCAGGACAAACAGTTTTCAGGACGAGTCCAGTTTGACAAAGACGTCCTCAGAGAAGGACGAGTCAGACTTCATGTGTCCAGACTCAGGACTGAGGACTCTGGTCTGTACCTGTGTGATGTAAAGACAAATGATGGTATAAACCATAACAGCTGTCTCCTCAAAGTCACAGGTAAGTTGGTTCAGTGAAACTTTCCTCACAGATTCATTTCAGCAGCTTTTTGCTAAATAAGAATCAGAGAAGAAAAGTATTGTGGAAACTACAATCCTTCCTGCTCTGCCTGAACTGAACTGATTCACGTCCTTCTTGCAGAAAAGTTGTTTCTTCACATGAAAGACACAGATTTGATTTGTCTCTTTACAGCAGCGAGGGACTGGTCTGACCCTGAGAGAGAACCTGAGAGACCAGACGCAGCAGGTTGGAGATGGATCGTCCTCATCTGTGGACTGGGACTCACTCTGTGTTACATATTAATGAAGCCTCCATCTAAAAAACAGTCTGCTGCTGCCAGTCCAGAAATAACTTCGTTTACAACTTTGAATTTGTAAACAGATCAGCACTTAGCCAGCAGCTTCTCGTCTGTGCAAATGTTTGTTTTGTCTGTTTTCTCTTATTTTAAATTAATTTGTGAATCAAGACAAAAGTCCTGCTGCTTCATAAAGAGCTTTGGTTTTTGACTGTAGGAAAAGATATTTCTTCTCCTTCATGTTGATGCACTAAAAAGTCAAACAAAGATTGTTCCCAAGTCCTAAATCTCAGAGTCCAAGTCTCAAGTCACTGTGTGGGACTGAAGCTCAACTTCCCTGATGAAAGACTCAAGTCAAAGATCAAGATTTCAGAGGAAACACATGAACTCAGCTGTTTATCAGAGAAGAGGGGTCCAGTTAGACCATCAGCTCCTCTGACAGGACTGTTCTGGTGCCACCTGCTGGTGGATTTTGGGAACAGCTCCACAGGGAACAGCTCACACTGGTTTGTTTCAGTCTCTAATGAGAAATGATCCAGTGAGTTATACTGTGCAACATCAAGATAAGGAAGGTGACAAATGCAGCCTGGATGACCAGAGGATTCAAGAAATCAAAGGTTAAAATGCAGCTGATGTTTGTGCTGCACTTTTTGCTCAACTGATGAATCCTCAAACTTCTACTGACTGATTTTCAGAAAGCCAAGACCCAACTTCAAACAGTGGAACTAAACTCACTTCATCAACTTCCTTCTTGGAGCCAAGAGCTGAACTAGAAATGGTCTTGTGGAGATCAACGGTCAATAAGAACCTACGAGTGTGGGACAGAAACATGAGCCAAAGAAAAACTGAACTTCTGAACTGAAGTTAGATGTTTCTTACCAACAGAGAGACGACCCAGAGACTGAACCCTCAGGTACAACCCACATTGGATTTCTATCAGAATTTGGATGATGATCAAAAACAAATCTCCTATTAACATTACAACATAGTAACTTCCTGCTTCCCAGTCTGACCATGTCCAAACTTCCCTAGTAATCACTCTCCAATTCATACAAGGAGCAAATCATTATCAAAGCCTGATCAATTCATGGTTAAAGAGTTAAAATCCAACAACATCAGGCAAAGAAAAGCCAGTCTCAAACCAATTTTGGACTGACAGAACCATGAAACCCAAGACTATCACAGTCCTGATCTGGGCTGCAGATGCTCATCTGGAAGACTAGTTCAGATGTTAGTAACTAGGCTGCTGACTTTCTAGGACACAAGACAGATACAAAGACAACAGACTCTACAATACTTCCCTTAGGACTGTGTCTGGAGGCCTGACCATGATCCAGGGCCAGAACATGGTGGTCGGACGGTTAGAGGCTAAACTGCTCCCCCTGCAGGACATCAGACAGAAACAGGCAGAGCCATAGTGGTGTTAAAGAGCCAGTGCTTGTTTGAGCCCAGGTTCTTCAGTCTCCAGATGTGCTTGTTACTCATTGCTGCACCTGCCCCTGGAAGATCCTTTAAATATTTAGTGCACCAACATTTTCTCATCTGGAATTTGATCCAGAACATGAACTAACACGGTTAATGTTGGACAGAACCTGAGCTTCCCAGAGCCGTGACAGCCAACAACTAACACTGGCTGGATAAGTTACAGCTCAGGCTGTCGCTCACCTTCCTGGATCAGTTTTCATGGTCCTTCTGAATCCAGATGTGGCCAACCTGGAACCTTTATCTGGACTTCTCTACAGGAGAATCCACCCCCCCCAAGAAAAAAGGTTGTGGATCTCTGTCCCAGTATCCAGCAGCCAATACGGCCTTTTTGTGTTTGAGCAGCTCATGTGATGCAGCTGTAGAAGGACAAGGAACCACAAGACGTATTGAAGGATCACAGACATTTGGAAGAACAAAGTTTCTTTGACTGAAAAAATAAAGTCAGTGCCTTAACAATTTCATATGGACTCTTGGGGCTTCACTTTCCAGCAGCTTCAAACAGACACACAGACACGTTTATGCACAGAGACGGACATGCAGACACTTAGGCATGCTAACATATACACCTATGCACATAGTGAGGTCAAAGGTCAAGTATGCAGTGACGGGGAAAGAGCTACATTGAGACAGAGCTGGAGCAATACCAACCAACCACCTCCAGGGCACAAACAGGCCTATTGGGGCCAAAACTGGCAACACACCTCTAAACACTACTGACTGATCCAAGTCCAATACACAACCACCAATAGGCCTTTTGGAACCAGAACAGGTCAGACCTCCTTGTACAGGTGACACAGCCACATCTAAACAACAACAACCTAAAGGCCTAATGGAGCCAGAACCAGACAAGTCAGACCTCCTGGTACAATATCAGGACTTTTAGCAGCACTGACTCCATCAACAACCACCAACAGGCCTATTGGAGCCAAAGCCAAAGGCCCGTTCTCTTGGCACCACCAGCCCAGCCACCTCTAATTAGGTGGAAATGAAAGAATTAGACATTAGACAGAAATGGAGAGACATGAGAAAGGACAAGGCCGTCACAACAAACACCTGATTATTGGTACAGACACATATGAGATATGACAAGACATTCAACATTACAGACAACTGATTATTGGTCTGCTGAGCTGTCCAGGTGATCTGGTCTGTGCCTTGTGCCTGAAGAGACCTGGGACAGGCTCCAGTAGATCCTCATGACCTATGACAACTGACAATGGACTGGAAACAATAAACTGGTTTTTGGTTTTTGTTCTGTTTATTTATTTATTTCTATTCTATGAAGGGAAAGTAAAACTGTTAGTGGGTCATTGTGGGCCCAGGACAACCGACCGTCGGTGACCCTGCTAACAGGGTTCATGGATAAGACTGGTCTCCCTGAGCCGCCACACATTTTTCCACCTGACTGATCTAAAGGACAAGCTCACCTTTGTCCACGAGTCTTCAGGGCCCTTATGGAGCCACACGTTGCAGACCCGATGTCTGGTCTCGGTCCGACGTGGTTTTAAGGAGGCACTTTGAGCCTGAAGGCCTTGAAGCTCAGTCCGCCATGCGGCCACGCTGCTCTGCGTGTTGGGGCGTCACGCACCTGTAGCAGGTGCAGACAAACAATGAGGGAGGGTCGCACCAACAAAGTGTCTTTGCTAAAGAAACGCTCGGTGTCTCACCTTTGCCGGACTCTGGGTCCCTGGTCCTGCAGACACAGCTCTGTTCAGGTGAATAATGATCAGATCCACTACAGCCTGAAGCCACGAGGCTTTGTCAGGACGACCCCTCACGTGCAGTTCTCCAACTCAGCCAGCAGGTGTCGCTCTTCTATAAACTATGATCAGGTTGTTCAATGAAAACTAATGATTTCACTTCCTGCCATAAATCCACAGGTTGGACTGTCTCTCTCTGTGTCTGGATATTTCCAGGCTGTTATGGTCTAACCCAAAAAACACATGACCCACCTCTGCACAGCTGGAAGGATTTTGTGTGGATCAGCTGAACCGACACTTCATCATCTTCCTCTGCTGAGTGATAAGACGAAGCAAGAATCAAGTGTCTTTACCCAAACACAAAAGTACCTTTGTGTGCTGGGAAACAGAAAGTATTTGTACTAAATGTTGAAGGACCAATACATGGACTGCTTTAAAATGCTGACCTAGTCAAATCATGAAGGTGACTTATATATAGTTCACAAGTTCAACATGTTTCTGAGCAAAAACAGGAAACACTTCTATTTCAGGGCTGTTGTTAAATAAGTGTTGTTAGTTCATACTTGTTCTTCATCGTTCCAATAAAACGTCTTCCAGTTTTGTGGAACTGTTGCTTTAAAAGCAGTTTAACTTCTATAACCCATGAGCTGTTTTACCTTTGAAGACCCTTAATTCTCATCACTACTTAACACTTAGCATCCAATAGTCAACATTACCCTGAAGGTTGGATTCTGTCATCTCATGACTAGGTGCTGCTAAATCTTTCACATTTTACACATTGCATCTTTAAAATAATATGAAACCAGGCAGAGGAAAGACGAGTGGATCCATCACTCACATTTTAATATAAAAATGTAACGACACTTTTTACCTCTGAGCATTTCAGACCAGTGAACTAAACATTAGTGACTTACACATGAGCAAAGAAACACAGTCAACAGTCAGTTAGCTGAGCTAGCTTAGCTGGAAACTCGAACTCTGCAGCTTTAAATATCACAACTTTTCTACTTTGATTCAAGTAGCAGATACTTTTCCTGAGGTCATTACAGAAGTACTACATGTACAACTTAACTTCAGTGCAACTTAAAGGATCATCAAATACAAATACATCAAGTCTAATACCTCAAAGTGTAAAAAATGCAGCATTAGTGATAAAATCCCTGTGGGACAGAACAGAGATACGTAAACTGAACTGCCAGCTGGTGAGAAAAGAAAATGACTTTAGAGAAACCTGCTGTCCTGCTGATGGTGGAAGGAGTCTTCTTCTTTAACATCCCAGCAAAGGTGGATTTTAGAATCAGTTAATAAACATGCAGGTGTTTTCTGAGCAATTTGAACTGGTTTGGTTTCTGGAATGGACTGAGGAACCAGAGAAATGTTTTTTTCTGAGAAAAAGACAGGAGGCAGAGCTGGAGGTAGCAGAGCTGAAGATGTTGAGGTTCTCTCTGGGAGTGACGAGGATGGATAGGATCAGGAATGAGGACATCAGAGGGACAGCTCATGTTAGATGTTTTGGAGAAAAAGCCAGGGAAGCCAGATTGAGATGGTTTGGACATGTTCAGAGGAGGGACAGTGAATACATTGGTAAAAGGATGCTGAGGTTAGAGCTGCCAGGAAGGAGGCCTAGAGGAAGACCAGAGAGGAGGTTCTTGGATGTAGTGAAGGAGGACATGAGGACAGTTGGTGTGGGTGAGGACGATACAGAGGATAGGGTTAAATGGAGGCAGATGATTCGCTGTGGTGACCCCTGAAGGGAGCAGCCCAAAGGAGAAGAAGATGTTAGATGTTGGATTGAATTAAATTCCATAATGAGATTAACATCATTTACCAACTGATTGTGTGTTTCATGTCACAAGTAAACCAGATGATAAAGGACAGAGTCTGCAGGATTTAAGATTCAGGTCTTTACCCAGTGCTAGAACGGGGGTACCTCTTATTCCTGATGTGTTTACTGACACATCAGCAGGTTCAGTAAAACAAAGACTTTGAGGTGAAGCAGAGTTTGACCAGTAGAACAACTGCTGCTGCTGCTAGTCCCAGTCCGATCCACAGGCTGATCCTTCACCGACTCAGGTTCATCAGCAGCTGCTGTAAAACACACAGAGAGACTTGTTGATACCTGTTCATGTCCAAATGTAACATCTGGACAGTTTGGACTTGGACCTAATGATGTTTGTTGCCATGTGCAGCATGTGAGTGATATGATGTTAGAAAAATCATCGTAGTAAATCACACAGAGCTCAGAGCCTCAGTCCATCAGGTCCAGTTTATCACCACAGTCTGTCCAACACGGACACACAAGGACACTGTTAGAAAGTCAACAGGCGTAGGGTGGAGCTCTGCGCATGCGCACCTCGCTGCAGTCTGCCCATGCTCAGCCTAGGAGCGCAGTTACCCTAAAAGAAGCTGATCTTAAATTGGTAGTGGTCCATTTGCAGTGTTCAGTTGATTCCTTTGTTGCTTGCTGTAATCCTGTGTGTTTGGCTGGACCCTTGGGTGCGGTGTGCGTCATTACCGAACAGTAAGTTCCGAAGTTCATATTGTATTATGAATGATTAGCAGCGCGACCGGGTGACTCGCGGTTACATAACGCTGCTAAGTAACTTGTGTTGGGGAACTAATACAAGCGATTGCATACCGCCTGTGCAGGGATGTTGTTATGTCGTTAATATTGATGTCACTTGTGTGACCGGTTGGATGTATCTTACAGATGTTTGTGACATTATAGTAGTGTTAGCTGGGAAGTGTCGATGTATGTTATGTGCCTTAGTGCAGTTCCTTAACTGTAAGGATATTGTTCGCCAGTAGATGGCGGTGCTGTTACACCCTCCATGTTTAAGTACTGATGTTAAGTTATTGGTATGATTACATCTGTAATAGTGTGGGTGGCCATATTGTATATTAATGTGTATTGTTCATTCGTTTGTAGACCACACCCACACCCACCTGCATACCCACATCTGTGTACTTCAAGGAGCTCAATAAAGGATTTGGAGAAGTATCATATCGGCAGTGTTCTTATCGACACTACAGGGTGACACTACCTTCATCCGGCTATGCACCCATACAGTCCACCTATCCTGCTCTTCTTATAACCTTCGAAACAACGGTCCTTCGAGCCGGATTAGGTGGTGCTTCCCTGGATACCTAACCTTCAGTATGTGGTCTCCTACACCTGATGATGAGCTTCCTGTACCTTCTACCCATGCTCAGCGTAGGTCCTATCTACCTACCTACCTACAAGACTACGACGTAGATTGTCCCTGGCAGAGAGAGGCGCTGCCACCGGACCCTAGTACGATGCAGTATGCACATGGGACACAGGACAGGCAATACAGAGCGATGGTCAGGGATGAGAGAGATATGACACCCCCTTCATCTCCCTCCTCTAGTCATGTCAGCCAGGATCATGAATCTATGATATGGGAGGAGTGGCGTAGAAAGGGAGAACATCGGATGGCTGAGAGAGCTGTAGTACCAGACACCGTGGCGAGAGCCTCTCCTTACTACAGACCATGGGAGGAGTCTGTACTTCGGACGGCGCAAGTTGTTACACCTACTAAATTGATGGGCTCATTGTATAATGAACCAACCACCCCGGCTCTTCCCCCTGATAAGGCTCCTTTAGTCTGGCAGCCGGTGTCAGCCACAACCCCTGTTCAGGGTCTGCAACCTGGTGTATATACTCAGGGATTTATGCCCGCCAGTATCAGATCTGATCGAAACCCCTGGCGTCCTACATCACTTAACTGTGGCCTGCAAAGGGACACAACACCTAAAGGCTACCATCATGGAGCTGATCCTACCCATGCATCGGTAGACTTAAGAGAGCAGGGCATGATGGATACTCTGAATAGGATGATGGGTGAGTTGCAGATCCTGAGAGATCAAGTAGGATTGGCATCTCCTGAATTCTGTCACTCACAAGCCAGTGGTCATCCTCTTGCTGATCGACCCCGACCGGACCAGATAAATCAGAGAGAGGGTTATGCTCCTGCCTCTATACCTGAGTATTCTCTTCGGGAGCCAGTACCAAGGTCCGTAGCTAGCTGGCACCACTCAAACCCAGCTGAGATGTCAAAGTCAGCCAACCTTAGTCGTCCATATACCTACTCTAAACCATCTCCTATGTACGAGCCACCGATTCCACCATATGGTACACCTCCACAACTGCCATTAACCTGTTTGAGAGAGAGAACATATCGGGGCCCTATTCCTACTATCCCTGACTTCGGTAGGAGAGATCCCAGTGAGTTTACACGCCTCAAGATGGCCTTAGAAAATCTTCTACCGCCTGACGCGACCGAGCTGTTTCGCTATCAGGTTTTATTGGATCATCTTAAGTTGGACGAGGCTCGTCTTGTGGCGGATGCCTACCTGAACTCACCTAACCCATACTCCGACACCATGGCCGCCTTGACCGATAAATTTGGCCAACCTCAGAGGCTTGCACTGAAGAAAATTGCCACTGTACTGAATGCACCAGATATCCGAGCAGGCGACTCACCAGCCTTCCAAAGGTTTGCCTTACAAGTACGTGCCCTGGTCGGGATGCTGCAAACCCTTGGACCTGATGGCGGGGTGGAGCTCCAATGCGGGTCACACGTCGAACGATTACTGAGCAAATTACCGTCGGACCTGCGGTCAGAGTTTCGAAGAAACATGTATCGAAAGTCTGGACAAGGACATAACCTGATAGACTTTTCAGATTGGCTACAATATGAGGCATGGTGTCAGGACAGTGAGGGTCCACCGAATAGCAGGGAGTCTAAACAGGAGACCAAGTGGAAGGACCATCAGAAACGTCCCACAAGAGCTCTGCACCTGACTGCTGCCGTCCAGGGTGCAGAGGAGGCCGGTAATCAGCCTCCAGTAGGACCACAGGTTACGAGGCCTGACAGGGCCGTTAAAATGAGGTCCCAGCATGCCTACTGCCCGTATTGTGAGAGTAAAGAGCACTTCTTAAGTCAGTGTGACACCTTCAGGACCTTCGATAAAGACCAAATAGTGCAGTGGATAAAGACCAATCAGCGCTGTTGGCGGTGTGGGAGGGCACATCAGGCATCTGATTGTAACCTCAAGAAGCGATGCCATAAGTGCCAAGGCAAACACCTCCAGGTGCTGCATGACGTCAATACCAGACCTCCTAAAGAAGATTCCTGTCTGACTAGTTCAGCCAGAGAGACGCTGAACCTAGATCGGCCGTCGGACAGCAGTAGGGTCCTCCTGAAAGTAGTGAGAGTTTTGCTACGATATCAAGACCGTACACTGGATACCTATGCAGTTCTGGACGATGGTTCAGAACGCACCATGCTGCTGGCTGCAGCCGCCCGTGAGTTAGGACTTCCAGGAGCTCCAGAAACTGTGACTTTACGAACCATCAGACAGGATGTACAGACTTTGGCCGGCACATCGGTCACCTTCAAAATATCACCCTGTGCCCAGCCACACAAGACCTTTGTGATTAGGGACGCCTTCACTGCAGAACCTCTTAGTCTAGCTGATCACACATACCCTGTGAAAACCCTCAAGGCGAAGTTCAGATACCTACGAGACTTGGCCCTCCAATCCTTCAACAAGGTAACACCTACGTTGCTCATAGGTACAGATCATCCTCACTTAATAACTCCAGTCGAGCCAGTGCGTATAGGTCCACCTGGTGGCCCTGCGGCAGTGAAGACCAGACTTGGCTGGACACTTCAGGGTCCAGCAAGGTTAGTCGAGACCCAAAGATCACACCAACAATGCTTGTTCACCTCTTTGAGTCCTGTAGAGGTCGAACTAAGAAGGAATGTCGAGAAGCTATGGCAGCTGGATGTGATGCCACTGAGAAATGACAAGCAAGTGGTGCGCTCAAGGGAAGACCAGCAGGCTCTTGACTTACTGGAGACCAAGACTGTCAGGGTGGAAATAGATGGTATCACACGATATGCCACTCCATTACTCCGCAGAAAGAACTGGCGTGTCTTCCAGGCTCCTATGGAAGCTGTAATGCCAAGGCTTCGAAGTTTGGAGAAACGGCTGTTGAGGGAACCATCTCGCGCAACTGCTTACGAGGCTGAGATCACAAAGTTAGAACGTGCGGGTACTGTAGCACGACTATCAGAGCAACAGACACCACCTGACGGTGAGAGCTGGTACATCCCTCACCACATGGTGCAACACAATGGAAAGGACCGCATTGTATTTGATTGCTCATTCCGCTACAAAGACCTCTGCCTCAATGAAGCGTTGTTGCCTGGTCCGCCACTGAGTCCTTCTCTCTTAGGAGTCCTTCTGCGCTTCCGAGAACACAATGTTGGCATTAGTGGCGATATAAAGGGTATGTTTCACCAAGTGGTGTTACTACCAGAGGACCGACCCCTGCTGCGCTTCCTGTGGCGTAATATGCAACGACAAGAGACCCCTCGAGTCTATGAGTGGCGGGTCCTACCTTTCGGCACCACATGTAGCCCGTGTTGTGCCACCTATGCACTGCAACGACATGTCTCAAGTCACACAGGCCCAGACAGTGCTGAGTGGTTTTCGGTGGAAAGGTGTTTTTATGTGGACAATTGCTTACAAAGCTTACCATCTACTCAAGAAGCCAAACAACTGATCGACAAGTTAAGGAGTCTCCTTGCCTCTGGGGGATTTGAAATTCGCCAATGGGCCAGTAATCACACTGAAGTGATAAGTCACCTACCTGCCGAGGCCAGATCAGATAAGATGGAGCTGTGGCTAATTCATGATAAAACTGAGACACCCGAGTCGACATTAGGACTTAGCTGGCAGTGTGATTCTGACACGCTCAGCTACAAGCATCGATCAGTGACATATGAGACTGTTACCATGCGTAACATCTACCGTGTATTAGCCAGTCAGTATGATCCACTTGGGTTTATCCTTCCTTATACCACAAGGGCCAAGGTGTTAGTTCAGAGACTGTGGGACTGTAAGCGAGACTGGGATGATCCCGATCTTCCAAAGGCCCTGTTGATAGCCTGGCGCACATGGGAAGGGGAGCTGGAATACCTGCATCACGTACATTTGCCTAGATGTTACACCTTAGCTGACATGGATCAACCAGATACCAAAAGAGACATCCATGTGTTCTGTGATGCATCTACCCAGGCTTATGGAGCGGTTGCCTACCTACGATCTGAGGACGCAAAGGGATGGGTTCAGGTTGCTTTCCTCCTCGCACGTTCACGGGTTGCACCGCGCAAACAGTTGTCCGTGCCTAGGCTCGAGCTCTGTGCTGCAGTGACTGGAGCTCAGTTAGCTAAACTATTGACCACTGAGCTCACCTTTGATATCCAGGACGTTGTACTTTGGAGTGATTCAACTACAGTCCTCAACTGGCTACATTCCGAATCCTGCCGCTTTAAAGTGTTTGTAGGAACTAGAGTGGCGGAAATACAGGAACTAACGACCATTCAAAGCTGGCGATATGTTGAGTCTGCCCAAAATCCAGCAGATGACCTGACAAGGGGGAAATCACTACAGGATTTAGTAGAACCTAATCGCTGGTGTTGTGGACCAAACTTCCTGCTGCTACCTCCCTTGGAGTGGCCAAACCTTTTTTCCATGGACCACCCTACCAGCGAAGATACTACTGAGCTCAAGCGAGATTCCTTCTGCGGTCTCAGTACTACCTCCAATACCCGAGTAAGGGTGGAACCGACAGCCAAGACTTGGACTGAGTTAGTGGATGCCTTTGCAAAGGAGATCCACATGGGAAATAAACTTTCTGGAACACCCTCGGCTGATGCCTATCGTGCAGCAGAAATGCTCGCATTCCGGAGGGCCCAACAGGACAGTTTTGTCAACGAGTATCAACTCCTCGAGTCTGGAAATTCTGTACCATCTAATAGTCGACTCCTTTGCCTTTCTCCGGAATTCGATGCCACTCACCAGGTGATCAGAGTAGGAGGACGGCTCCGGAGGGCTCAGGAGATAGATCCACTGACAAGGCATCCCATTGTACTTGACCCGGACCACTATTTCACAAGGCTGCTTGTCCAGGAATACGATCATAAACTTCGTCACCCAGGCCCGGAACGTGTATTTGCCGAACTGAGACGCACAGTATGGATCCTAAGAGGTCGGGAAGCAGTGAAACGTCATCAACGTAGCTGTCGTGAATGTCATCAGTGGAGATCAAAACCAGCAGTCCAGAAAATGTCTGATCTGCCACGTCCGCGGCTCAGATTGTTTAAGCCCGCCTTTTACTCTTGTGGAGTCGATTGTTTTGGTCCATTCTTGGTGAAGATTGGCCGCAGGACAGAGAAGCGTTGGGGTATCATCTTCAAATGCCTCACGACTAGAGCGGTACATCTAGACCTTTTGTATTCCATTGACTGTGACTCTTTCCTCATGTCCCTGCGGAGGTTTATAGCTCGGCGTGGTAAACCAGTAGAGTTATACTCAGATCAAGGAACCAACTTCCGAGGTGGGGAGAGAGAGTTAACGGAAACCTTCTCCAACCTCAATCCAGATCTCCAACGACAGCTAGCTAGGCAGCAGATTTCATTCCATTTCAACCCTCCAGCGGCACCCCATTTCGGTGGTGCATGGGAACGAGAGATTCGTTCGGTAAAGGCAGCTTTGTATACCACCATTGGCTCACAACCGGTGAGTGAAGAGGTACTCAGAACTACACTAATTGAAGTTGAGTCCATACTCAATTCAAAACCCCTAGGCTATGTGTCAACCAATGTAGCAGACTTGGATCCTGTGACTCCCAACTATTTGCTCATGGGGCGGCCGGACAGTGCTTTACCTCAGGTGGTCTACCCACAATCAGAGCTCCTGGGTTGGCGAAGATGGAGGCACTCCCAGGTCCTAGCTGATAGATTCTGGACTTCCTTTGTGCGAAATTACTTACCTAACCTGCAGACAAGAGGCAAGTGGAGGTCTCCAGCCTCTGAGGTCACTGTTGGAGCTGCGGTTATGATTGTGGATCCTCAACTGCCCAGATCCCTTTGGCAGATAGGAAGGGTTCAGAAAGTGTTCCCTGGTCCTGACAATCATGTCAGGTCAGTCGAGGTACAGATTAAAGACAAAGTATATACTCGACCCATTGTTCGGCTCATAGTCCTGCCAGAGATTCCTGAGGATGATGACATATAGTCAAGCACGTAAAGAACAGGTGTTGGCTTTCAATGGAACACATTTGCTCACAAATGTGGGGGCGGCTGTGTTAGAAAGTCAACAGGCGTAGGGTGGAGCTCTGCGCATGCGCACCTCGCTGCAGTCTGCCCATGCTCAGCCTAGGAGCGCAGTTACCCTAAAAGAAGCTGATCTTAAATTGGTAGTGGTCCATTTGCAGTGTTCAGTTGATTCCTTTGTTGCTTGCTGTAATCCTGTGTGTTTGGCTGGACCCTTGGGTGCGGTGTGCGTCATTACCGAACAGTAAGTTCCGAAGTTCATATTGTATTATGAATGATTAGCAGCGCGACCGGGTGACTCGCGGTTACATAACGCTGCTAAGTAACTTGTGTTGGGGAACTAATACAAGCGATTGCATACCGCCTGTGCAGGGATGTTGTTATGTCGTTAATATTGATGTCACTTGTGTGACCGGTTGGATGTATCTTACAGATGTTTGTGACATTATAGTAGTGTTAGCTGGGAAGTGTCGATGTATGTTATGTGCCTTAGTGCAGTTCCTTAACTGTAAGGATATTGTTCGCCAGTAGATGGCGGTGCTGTTACACCCTCCATGTTTAAGTACTGATGTTAAGTTATTGGTATGATTACATCTGTAATAGTGTGGGTGGCCATATTGTATATTAATGTGTATTGTTCATTCGTTTGTAGACCACACCCACACCCACCTGCATACCCACATCTGTGTACTTCAAGGAGCTCAATAAAGGATTTGGAGAAGTATCATATCGGCAGTGTTCTTATCGACACTACAGGGTGACACTACCTTCATCCGGCTATGCACCCATACAGTCCACCTATCCTGCTCTTCTTATAACCTTCAAAACAGACACTGTTCAACTGGACTGAACCAACTTACCGTTGAGGCGACAGGTGTTATAGTCTGCACCAACATCTGTCTTCACATCACACCAGTACACACCAGAGTCCTCAGTCCTGAAAACTGTTTGTCCTGAGACTCTGGGACCTCAACACCCTCATGTAGATGAAACACGGTTGGGCCTTTGTCTTCATTTAGCAGTTCACAGTAGATGTAAACTGCTGAGAGAGACATGTGAGCTGTGGTTGTGAAGGTCCAGTCCAGTGTGATGTCGTGGTTCTCCTCTGCCTGATAGGAGCTCTGTGTCACATTCACTACAAATGTTCCTGTTGAGGAGACACAGGGGGAAAGTGACGACCACACACACTCACAACTTGGATTATTTCGGATTTTGTATGAGGAAGTCTGGAGTAACAGAGAAGTATGTTCGAGTGGTGCAGGACATGTATGAGAGCTGTAAAACAGTGGTGAGGTGTGCTGTAGGGGTGACAGAGGAGTTCAAGGTGGAGGTGGGACCGCACCAAGGATCGGCTTTGAGCCCCTTCTTGTTTGCTGTGGTGATGGACAGGCTGACAGATGATGTTAGACAGGAATCTCCATGGACCATAATGTTTGCAGATGACATTGTCATATGTAGTGAGAGCAGGGAGCAGGTGGAGGAAAATCTAGAGAGGTGGAGGTTTGCTCTGGAAAGGAGAGGAATGAAGGTTAGCCGCAGTAAAACAGAGTACATGTGTGTAAATGAGAGGGACTCAAGTAGAACGGTGAGGTTACAGGGAGTAGAGGTGAAGAAGGTGGAGGACTTTAAGTACCTAGGGTCAACAGTCCAGAACAATGGAGAGTGTGGAAAAGAAGTGAAGAGACGTGTGCAAGCAGGTTGGAACAGGTGGAGGAAAGTGTCTCTGTGTCACATTCACTACAAATGTTCCTGTTGAGGAGACACAGAGGGAAAGTGACGACCACACACACTCACAACTTGGATTATTTTGGATTTCCAATTGATTTGAGTTAGTGGATAAAAACTGACCCCAGGTAAAGGGGGTCAGGCTGATGAGCAGCAGGATCCAGCAGACCATCTTCTCCTGTCAGAGGAGACAGAGCTGAAGAGTCACAAACATGAAAAACCTGCAGTTTGTTTTTCTCTGAAAACATTTCACGTTAAAGTCTTCAGTGTTTTTGACACAAGGTGGCGCCAGTTCCACCTGATAAACTCCAGAAATATCAGAGTCCTTCAAACATCAGCTCACTAACTTCCCTCGTTCTGGGTCAGTGAGGAGGGAAAGTTACAGCTGGACTGATGAGCTGAAACTTCCAACATGTGAGATCTTGTAAAATATGATAAACTGCTGCAGATGAATTTACCCACAGTTTATAAAGTAACGTTACTTCAAACTGGTCCAGTCTCAGACAACTACTGCAGTTCAACATGTACATTAATGTTCATCCAAAAACATCAGGTACAACAGTAAAACACTGACAGGGACCAGTTCTCTGCACAATGAGGACTTTTAGTTTTCATACTTAAACACGTTTACTTTAGGAAGATTTGAATACAGGACTTGTAGTGCAGTATTTTCACAGTGTAGTACTGCTACTCTTACTGAAGTAAAGGACCTGTATTCGTCAGTGCTGCTCACACTGAGGAGACAGACTGTAGAAGGACTGTGGCGGTGCAGGGAGCAGTTTGGGGCAGTAGCTGCCCTGAGGACAGCCATAGCACCTCCAACAAATGTCTTTAGCTATTGTACCTGTGGACACACCTGGAGGACAATGGAAAACCCTGTTTCACACACATCTGGCCCCGCCCCCTGGGGGATGGAGAAGTGGTGGGCGGAGCTTTCAAAGAACAGTCGTTACGACAGTTAAACCTGCAGCTGCTTCAACATGACTGAGACTTTTATCATCTGATCTTTGAGCTTTAGAAACTTTACTTTCACTTCATATTTCGATGTTTCTACCATTGAAGACTCTTAATTTCTCCCTTAAATATATAAAAAATAGAGAACAGACCAGTTTATTCCATATTTGTCTTTATTTTGCCCTGAAGCTCCAACTCTCCGTCTCTTCCCATGAGAAATGAGCTCCTCTGTCTTCGTCCTCCTCCAGGACCAAACCAACGAGGTTAAGAACCGCGGGGCTCCGTCTACTTTCAGTCACTACATCATTATCTCCCAGGATATATTCTAGTCCCAGACTGATTAGAGAATTACTCATTAACCATTTAGTAACTCACTCGTTCCTCAGTAACTACACAACAACAACAACCACAACGTCCTGCATCAGACGGAAAACATCACCTTGGATGGGTTTCTCATAGTCTCAGAGACCAAAACAAACAAGATCCAACACCGTCGGACTGGACTCACCTGGTTTATTCAGTCAGTCTTCAGCCATGTGGTCTGACAGTCCAGGATATTGCTGCAGGATATAGTTACTTTAAATTTCGCTGTTTTCTATCTGCTCCGCCAATCACGATGTAACAGTGATCTGATAGGAGGCCAATGATTCTGGTGCAGTTTTATTGGTTAAAATGTCCCTGAATGCCCCGCCTCTTTTTAATTCTCCTCCAATCACAGTGCGGCAGCAGCGTCTTCAGTGTCTTTATCGGTGTAAATGAAAGTGAAAGTAAAGTCCCACAGATCAGTTTGACCTTGAAATGTAAATCCATCGGATCAGAGCCTGAAGCTCTCAGAGTATTTTCCATCCACATCCAGACCTGTGGAGCAGACATTTGGTCAGATCACTTGTTCTGTTCTGCTGGAAGCCAACACACATGGAAGATTCAAGATTCAAAGACTTTTATTGTCACTTCAACTACATGAGCAGCAAATACAGAGGAATCAAAAGGCTGTTCCTCCTTAGCAACATAGTCAGAAATAAGCAGCATTAAATAAAGTCAAATAAGAAAATGGAAGAATTAAATAGACAGAGTAAGAAAAATAAGATAAGATTAATAAGCAACAAATACACGCTTGTCATTAGCAGGCTACGGTTTTAGCTAACCGCTAGCATGTTGCTTCCACTTCCGGTAGTTTCATCAGTAACCATATATAAACATTAGCTACTAGCCTAGCTTCAAATAAACTCACCGAGATGGTGAACTAACACAACACAGCGAAAGATACTTGGAATATCTAGATTTGACCGATAGAAAAGTTAGTACCAACCAACCAGACTAAACAGGATGTCACGTTAACGTAGAGGAACAACACTTCCTCTTTTCAAAATAAAAATACATGTCTACATAAAACGAAGAGAATAAGGCTCCTTTCTCTAAGTTACTATGTAAAGTTAAAATATATGTGCAGTCTTAGTTATAGTACAAATAAAGCAGTTGTGTACAATGTGAGGATGAAAATAAACAAAAGGCCTTGAAAGGTTCAAAGGTCAACAGCAGCAGTTTGACATTAGTGCAAATTGGCATAAAGTGCAAACACTGACAGATTAACAGATTTAGTTCATGTAAAGATTTTTGAGTGTGCAGATGTTTTTCCATCATGAACATCCTGGAGTGAATGTGTCTCTTCTATATTTACAAATATTTACAATGGACAGTTACTGCACTGACACCAACATTGGTGTTTACTGTGATCTGTTGTCCAGACAAACATGAATCACTGTCCCTCATAGTGATGTCACAGGGACAGAAACTGTCCTTGCTCAGGTCTTGATCCAGTGCTCTGATAGAAAGGGGGTCCAGTTAGCCCTGATGAGTCCAACCATCTCCCAGCTCATGAAGACAGAGGTGAGAAGCTCAGATCTCAGACTGTGTGTTCAGGGAAAAGCTGCCTCATGGACCAACAGGGTCAAAGTCTGATCTCTGAGAAACTTTACACCACTGAAGAGGCGTTTACTGACACATCAGCAGGCTCAGTAAAACAAAGACTTTGAGGTGAAGCAGAGTTTGACCAGTAGAATGACTGCTGCTGCTGTCAGTCCCAGTCCGATCCACCTGCTGATCCTTCCCTGACTCAGGTTCATCAGCAGCTGCTGTAAAACACACAGAGAGACTTGTTGATACCTGTTCATGTCCAAATGGAACATCTGGACAGTTTGGACTTGGACCTAATGATGTTTGTTGCCATGTGCAGCATGTGAGTGATATGATGTTAGAAAAATCATTGTAGTGAATCACACAGAGCTCAGAGCCTCAGTCCATCAGGTCCAGTTTATCACCACAGTCTGTCCAACACGGACACACAAGGACACTGTTCAACTGGACTGAAACAACTTACCTGTGACGTTGAGGCGACAGGTGTTATAGTCTCTACCATCATCTGTCTTCACTTCACACCAGTACACACCAGAATCCTCAGTCCTGAGTCTGGACACATGAAGTCTGACTCGTCCTTCTCTGAGGACGTCTTTGTCAAACTGGACTCGTCCTGAAAACTGTTTGTCCTGATACTCTGGGACCTCAACTCCCTCATGTAGATGAAACAGGACTGGGTCTTTGTCCTCAGTTAACAGTTGACAGAAGATGTAAACTGCTGAGAGAGACATGTGAGCTGTGGTTGTGAAGGTCCAGTCCAGTGTGATGTCGTGGTTCTCCTCTGCCTGATAGGAGCTCTGTGTCACATTCACTACAAATGTTCCTGTTGAGGAGACACAGAGGGAAAGTGACGACCACACACACTCACAACTTGGATTATTTTGGATTTCCAATTGATTTGAGTTAGTGGATAAAAACTGACCCCAGGTAAACGGGGTCAGGCTGATGAGCAGCAGGATCCAGCAGACCATCTTCTCCTGTCAGAGGAGACAGAGCTGAAGAGTCACAAACATGAAAAACCTGCAGTTTGTTTTTCTCTGAAAACATCCATCCATCATCTAGACCCCCTTAGTCCTAACCAGGGTCCCAGGGATCTGCTGGAGCCTATCCCAGCTCTCTTTGGGTGAAAGGCAGGGGTCCACCCTGGACAGGTCCCCAGTCCATCACAGGGCCACATAGAGACAAACAACCTCACACACTCACACTCACTCCTATGGGCAATTTAGAGTCACCAATCAACCTGACATACATGTTTTTGGACTGTGGGAGGAAACCAGAGTACCTGGAGAAAACCCACACAAGCACAGGGAGAACATGCAAACTCCACACAGAAAGGCCCCTGATGGGTTTCAAACCAGGAACCTTCTTGCTGTGAGGCAACAGAGCTAACCACTAACCCACTGTGCTGCTTTAACAAAGTCAGTCATTAGTAATAACTTTATTAGCTCATATAAAATGAGCAGCACCCAGACATTTTAGTGTTCCTAAGACTTTCATCATCCTGATGTTCTAAGTTAGACTCAAGAGTTGGAGGTTTCATTGTTTTTACCAACCAGTGCGGTCCAGTTAGTTAACTATTAGTTAGTTAGTTAGTTAACTAGTTATATTTCTATACAATAGTTAACTATCAAATACAATTGATTCATATTTTTGCATTAAAAACACAATCTAAGGAAATACAGGTGTTCTCATTAAATGAATTAACCAGGTACTACTTTAGAAATATTGGCTATTTTAAGGAAAACACACAGAGAAAACGTGTCAGTCATTTTAAAGTCATATGACATTTGAAAGGGGAATTTTTGTTATATGAAGCCTTTCTGCTGCAGAGTTGCCTCAATACATGATGTCAATGAAGGAGAATGGACACAAACATGTTTCTTACCTTCAAGAACAGCGTTTTCCTCGGCAGCAGACTGGATCAGGTCTCAGCTCAGACCATGTTAAAGTCTCACTGGGTCCGATAAAGAATCTCTGGATCAGGACCAGTTCAAATTCAGGCTGCAAAATCCCCTCATCGCTCTGTTTATATGTAGAAGGCGGAAGTTGACTGTGGTCGCTGTTTCCTGTGTAAAAGACGAAGTTTCAGTTTCAGTTTCTCTGAAAGCTGCTGTTTTTTTTTACTGTCTGAAAAGTCACATGGGAACAGTCACGGCTCCTTTGTCGAATGAGGTGGATATAATTTTAAATTTACTTCGGTTTCACGTCTGACTGTAAGAAGTCTTCATTGGAGATGGACTGAAACAGACCAGGTGAGTCCGGTCCGACGGTGTTGGATCTTGTCTGGTCTCTGATTCTGAGACTGGTCCTTCTTCCAGTCCAGCACCAACAGGAACTTTCTCATCGTTCAGATTATTTTGTCTCGGGTTATTTTCCATCTGCAAATTAATTCCTGGTCAACTCGCTGATCAGCTGAAAACAAGTAACTAAACCTGCTGTGATTGTTTGGGACGTACTTTAATGCGGAGAAACAGAAACAGCTACTGAGCCAAACATTAAATACGACACAGACCAGGAAGTCGCTTCAAACCACCGTAAAATGATTTTCCATCTTTCTGGTGAATGTTTTTATTTCAGTGTCCTGTGCGATTTGAGCTCCAGACTCCTGAAGTTCATTTTCCAACAGTTTCATCAGTTTGTTGACACAGAAAGTTTCTGTCAGAGAAGAAACTTGGACAAAGTGTCCGCCTGACGTGAACTGTATCGGGAGCGCGCATTCCTTCAGCGTGAACGTGGACCTGCGTTGTTAGTCTTGATTTGTATCTGAACTAAAAACAGTAACACTTGGATTCTTCAGTCGTTGTATCCAATAGAGTTTTTCCACCATGTTTCCTAATGTGTCTTTGAGTTTGTTGGTCTTTGTGCCGGAAGTTATTCCAGCCATTGTCAGCCTCATGTCAGGCTCTGGACTGTCTGACGTGTTTGTGTTGTTCAGCCACATCTGACTGCTGATTATTACTGGACAGTGTCCTACCTTGGTCTCGCCTGATCTGCTGCTCCTGCTACATTTCATTGCTGTTATTTTAATCCTGTGTTCACCTGAAGTTACTGTCTAGTTTTCTAATGTATGAGATGAAGACCAGAGACATGAAATCCACCAATAAAACTGTGAACATGGTTCAGGATTTTGCTTCTGAAAGTGATGGCACATACCAACATCTGATCAGCTGTTTGTTGTTGCTGGTTTCACAGAAAAGCTTTGAGCTGGGAACACTGGTGCTGAGGACCAGGACCAGCAGAGGGAGCTCTTCACTTTGTTGGTTCTCAAAGTCTCAGCAGGTCTGGGATCAGCTTCAAAGTGATCTCTGCAGTTTCTTTACTTCACTTTGATCTAAAATAACTGGACAGGTTTGATGCTGAATGAGCGACACAACATGTTCATCCCTTATTAAACTGAAATAAACTAAATTAGAGGAAACAGCAGGTGGTTCATTCCCAGTTTAGTCCAGTCCAAGCTGTGACCCCCAGACTGAGGACGGGACATCAGCCACGTTGTAGTGACTTGTGTTATGAACTTTACAGCACCTGAGCTTCTTTCCTCCAGCAGCACTGGAGCTAATGACTCCAGGACTGTGTTGATACAGTGATAGTTTAGGAAGAGTTGTCTTTTTGCTGTGGGCGGGGCCTAAATATGTTAATTAGCCCACGTGTGATGTCACAGGGGGCTCAGATTTGAAACCAGGAGTTCTGGATGTTGGTTTCTGACAAAGCTGGAACAACACTATGCAAGAAAACACCCAAAGATATTTGAAAAACACATTTAAAAGTTGGTGCTGCATCTTGTCTCTTTTAAAAAGTCAATGATTAAAGATTTTCCTCCTTCTACCTTTGACCTTTGACCTCATGTGTTTGTGTCTCCTCTGACAGGAGAAGATGGTCTGCTGGATCCTGCTGCTCATCAGTCTGACCCCCTTTACCTGGGGTCAGTTTTTATCCACTAACTCAAATCAATTGGAAATCCAAAATAATCCAAGTTGTGAGTGTGTGTGGTCGTCACTTTCCCTCTGTGTCTCCTCAACAGGAACATTTGTAGTGAATGTGACACAGAGCTCCTATCAGGCAGAGGAGAACCACGACATCACACTGGACTGGACCTTCACAACCACAGCTCACATGTCTCTCTCAGCAGTTTCCATCTACTGTCAACTGTTAACTGAGGACAAAGTCCCAACGCTGTTTGAGCTACATGACGGTGTTGAGGTCCCAGAGTCTCAGGACAAACAGTTTTCAGGACGAGTCCAGTTTGACAAAGACGTCCTCAGAAAAGGACGAGTCAGACTTCATGTGTCCAGACTCAGGACTGAGGACTCTGGTCTGTACCTGTGTTCAGTGGAGACAGATGGTGGTGCAGACTATAACAGCTGTCACCTCAAAGTCACAGGTAAGTTGGTTCAGTCCAGTTGAACAGTGTCCTTGTGTGTCCCTGTTGGACAGACTGTGGTGATAAACTGGACCTGATGGACTGAGGCTCTGAGCTCTGTGTGATTTACTACGATGATTTTTCTAACATCATATCACTCACATGCTGCACATGGCAACAAACATCATTAGGTCCAAGCCCAAACTGTCCAGATTTTCCATTTGGACATGAACAGGTATCAACAAGTCTCTCTGTGTGTTTTACAGCAGCTGCTGATGAACCTGAACCCCCGAGACCAACAGTGGGACGACGATCAGCGAGTCAGGGACTGACAGGCCTTGATATTGGACTGATAACAGTAGGAGTAGTAGGTCTGGTGATCGTTTGTGCTTTAATCTGGATTGGTCTGTCACAAGTTTTAAGCAACTCAGAATATTCCTCACATGTTACTGGTTTAGTTATTTAAACTGGTAAAAAGGCCTGGATTGTTGTCTGCTCACCGGACTATTGAATTAAAATTCAATAGACACAGTCCTTGTCCTCTCCTGTCCTCTATTTGTATCTATGTCTGTTTGCACTGGAGTAACCCCACGTACCTAAACAAATTCCTTGTGCAAGTGTACACAGACACTTGGCAATGAAGCTCATTCTGATTCTGAAATATGACTCAGTAGGAAACTATTTATGTTTCAGTCTGGGCACAAACAAACATAACTTTCATGGTTGTGTCATGGAGCCTTCACTTGGAAGACTTTTCTATTGTCTCCAGCTACAGACCCACAGACCTACAGACCTACAGACCCACAGACCTACAGACCTACAGACCCACAGAGCCCCCTGGGGCTGGACAAACAGTATTTGGATCACAGCCTGAGGACGTGATGACGTTACATTCACCAAGCCTTTTTACTATCATGGTGATGACAAACGAGAACAGACACAAACATGTTTCTTACCTTCAAGAACAGCGTTTTCCTCAGCAGCAGACTGGATCAGGTCTCAGCTCAGACCAGGTTAAAGTCTCTCTGGGTCTGAAACAATTTTAGTAACAGTCGTTCCTCAGTAACTACACAATACTTCAGGCTACTTCAGGTCAGCTCACACATTAATTCAATTCAATTCAATGCAGTTTTATTTGTATAGCACCAAATCACAAGTCAATCATCTCCAGGCACTTGACAAAAACCAAAAACCCAACAAATCCCTTATGAGCAGCACTTGGTGACAGTGGAGAGGAAAACAAAATGTTCAGCTAGTAATTAAAAGTGGAAAACAATAGCAACAAAGGTCAGGTGAGTTTGTCTCATTAAGACTGTATTTAATAATTATGAAAAACAGGTTCATGCAGAGGTGGAGATGCTGGAATGAGGCAGCAGGAGGAACAACAGTGTCTTCAAAGTTCTGAAGCTGCTGGGAAGGACAGGACGAGCACATCCATGGAAACAACTAAGGCAGGGGTGTCCAATCCTGGTCCTCGAGGGCCACTGTCCTGTTTGTTTTCCAACTATCCCTGCTCTACCTGGATCAGGTGTGTTCAGTCCATTACGATCTGGAACATACCATCTCAGATGAGGAAGACACAATGACATGGTATCCCCCAGCTTCTGATTGGCTGAACACACAGCATCCTTTTCATGTTGGAGTCTCACCAGGCCTTCTCCCTGCTTCGACACACATACACACACTTCCTTTGATTGTTTGATGCTGCAGGCTCACTATGCCTCCTGTTATAGGATCCAGGATGCAGAGGACCAGAGTATGCAGTTGTTTTTCACACACATTGTTAAACACACAGTTTTCTGCTGTCGTAGCCCTCAGTAACGTCTTGTTCCTGCTCCACAGATTGAAAATGTAATAAAATATGACTGATTGAAAACCTAACAGCATCAGGTCTCCTTGTTCAGTTCCAGTCTGTCTAGGCAGCTTTAACATGAGTATTGTCCTGAAGCTGTTACTGTTACTTGACTTCATACATGGTGATGAATCAGCATTACAATAATACAGAGATGTGTGGTGGGCCTGGGATGGCTACCTCTGCATCACTGAAACATCTGGACAGGACAGATGCTGACACACAAACCAAAGGCTGACAGATCTTCAAATTTAGGCAGATCTTAGAAACCAATGAGAACTAAAGTCCAGTCAGGCCAACAGTAATGGACTATCACCATTTCCAAATAAAACTGCTGGAGAAGAACATGCAGAGTCATGGGGCTAAGGGATGCTGACATATATTTGTCCTGCATTTGCCACATGACCCAGACTTCCCTCTAAAACATCCTAATAGAACTGAACCGTCGCTGCAGATACAATATATCAATGTAGAATCACAGTTAAAGAGTAAAAATGATTTGGTTTATCTTAATATTTACCTTCCAATGACGCAGTGGGTGCTGGTCTGTCTTATTCTTATTCCTCACTTTGACCTGTAAACATGGAAATATTTGTATGTACATTTTCAGCAATAAGGAATTAGCTGATATTAACGTGCAGCGAGTGTCATCTTTAAACAAGCGTCTCTCGTTATAAATGCGTTTGTTGCTGCACATTTTAAGACCATTTTTAATTTAAAAGTTAAACACGTCATTAAAAACTGTGTGCTCTTCATTCCTTAGCCAGTGCAGCTATTTGTTCCTTACTTTGTCTTGATTAAGTCGATCATATTTGTTACTGTTAAATGAGGAGAAACAAACTTACCAACTGCTCAGTATATTTAACCTATTTCCTCTGTAGGTTCTTTTCTTGTTATCGTCATCTCAGCTATTTAAGCAGTTTGCCTTGTCAATACTTTTCTTGTTATAACGAGATATGTATCGTGTAATAACAATAAACACACTGCTGTGTCATAAAGTTAATCCGTCTCTCTGCATAGCTGTGGAGAACAGCTGGGACGAATTGTACGACTCCATCTCTCTGGGAACATACACACATCTGGGTATAACATTAAATCTTAGGAGGTGCCTCCACATTAACAGTAAAGGATGAGAACCTGAAATACATTCAGATGTAACTAGTGTCTCAGCAAGATGTATACTAAATGTATACTATGTATACTAAATGTGTGTATAAATACTTGATGAAACATATTTGTGTTATTACTACAAACCTAAATATGAGCAGTGTGACATTTATTTACTAATATGGAATAAGTGAAGTTGCTTCTGTTTAAAACCTTATGAAAACATTGTTTTAGGGAATGCAGATGATTACTGCCTGGTGTGAGCCTCACTTGAAGATGATCCTGACAAGAGCATCATTGAAATGGTAAAGTAACATAAACATTTGTGTTTTGTATGATCAATTTACTCACAAATGTGTGTGTGTATTACCATAGAATTTAGTTCATTGTGGAGTCTTTTGTACTTCATGCCTTTTTATTGATTTGGTTTCAGGTGCAGTGTGATTCCTGTAATGGTTGGACACATTTTGAATGTGCCCAATATCACAAAGACAGTAGTGCACCATATCTTTGTAAAAAATGTAAAAAATAAATGTATATGAAAATAAATATGTATGTAATATAATATATATATATATATATATATATATATATATATATATATATATAATCTAAATATTTTACCACAGGTAGCATGGACTGTCAAATCAGGCTACCCCTGTAATATTAACTAAATGAACTATATAATTAGATTTTACCACAGGTAGCATGGACCCAGAGTCTTTTCAGGCCCAGTGCAGATGGGAAAACGATGCCTGAATAAGGACTGTCTAGTCGTTTCAGACCCAGTGAGACTGAGATGCTCCTGTTTGGATTTATCTCCACTAGGTGGCGTTAAAAGTCTGTTAAACTATAAACCTTTGTAAATAAATCCTTATTATTATTATTTATAATGAGAAAGACTTGTTCAATGACCAATTTTATCTATTTTTGAAATAAATTCAACTGTGGTTTCACCTTTGACCTTAGTCTAGAAATCTGTCAGATGATAAAGTGGCAAATTACCTGAAACTGGTGTTTGTCTTTGTAAAATATGACAACAAATTAAATCATTTCCAGCTGAGCTTCAGCTTAATAAGTGTGTTTATTACAAACTGCTACAAACACAACAAGCAGAAATAAAACTACAATAAAACCCAAATAAAAAGATCCAAATCAAATAACAGCCATTAGAATGAAATCAGGAAAGGCCTCCTTAGAGGACGTCACTGACTCTGCTGTTTTAAGCTGCTCAGGTCTTTGGATCCACATTTACCACAGTGAAAGCTCTGCCACCTCTTGTTTTCAGGCTCCTTTTGGTGGAGCCCTAAAGGACGAAGGCCCTGAGGAACACCAGGGAAGCATGGCATGATGGGAGGATGTCCACAGAGAAGGAGAAACTCCAGAGACGTCCAGAGGAACACTTGATAAATCACGTCCTGCCTGAGAAAAGAACAAACCCTCAAACTGGAGCAGGCTGTAGTTCTTTTCTCAGTCTGTGGGAATCAGGGTCAACACAGTAATAGATAATAATGTCTGTTTGTTCTTTAGGATGTTTGTTTTGTTCTTGTCACCAGACTCTGGTAAAAGTAGAAGTACTGACTCAGCTCCTTTATTCAAGTCAAAGTAAAAAGTACAGGGTCTGAAATGTACTTAAGTAAAAAAGTAAAAATGTTTTTTTGACGTCAGTGATTCACAACACATCTTTTGATAACTCCACAAAATTAAAAAAAGTTGGACACAAAAAAAGCCCAAGAAATTCTTCTTCTCTAAACATCCTGCCCAGTTCTGGTTCAGGGAGCAAAATACATTCTTGAACAGTTCTTTAAATCCGCCCATATATGGGAATGTCCAGCTTTTCCAAATCTGCTGCAACACTTCCTGGGTCCCTTTCTTCCTCCATGTGTCACTGCAGGTTTTCTCTCCATCATAACCTGAACACTCCCTGGATTTAACTCTCTAGTTAGTTACGTCTTTTACGTCGTGAGGTTGAAAAAGGAAGGAGCCTGTTTGATAATGTGAGGAGGAGAAAGTACAGATATTTGTGTTTAAATGTAGGGAGTAAAAGTAAAAAGTCCTCAGAAGAATAAATACTCTAGTAAAGTACAGATACCTGAAAAATCTACTTATGTACAGGAATGAAGTATTTGTACTTCGTTACTTCCCACCTCGGGTCCAAGTCAACTCCACCTTCAACATATAAAAAGAGCGATGAGTGAAGTTTTCAGACTGACTCTCCCCTGGTCCTGAGCCAGAGTCCTTTCAGACCGAGAGAGACTTTAACCGGGTCTGACCTGTGTCTCTATGTTCTTCACACTTTGACTCAGTCATGTGAGGGTCACAACCAAACTGACTGGTGAAGGACAAAGTTCTGGTTGTCTGCAGGATTTAGGACTTTGGTCTTGATCCAGTGCTCTGATAGAAAAGGGGTACTGTTAGTCCTGATGGCTCCAACAAGACCTGTGTGCTTCTTATAGAGCTCAGACTGTGTGTTCAGGGAAAAGCTGCCTCATGGACCAACAGGGTCAAAGTCTGATCCCTGAGAAACTTTACACCACTGATGAGGCGTTTACTGACACATCAGCAGGTTCAGTAAAACAAAGACTGAAGTAGAGTTTGACCAGTAGAACAACTGCTGCTGCTGCTGTCAGTCCCAGTCCAACGTATAGGCTGATCCTTCCCCGACTCTCTTGTTCTGGACTCCCTGTTGGTCTCTGAGCTTCAGGTTCATCAGCAGCTGCTGTAAAACACACAGAGAGACTTGTTGATACCTGTTCATGTCCAAATGTAACATCTGGACAGTTTGGGCTTGGACCTAATGATGTTTGTTGCCATGTGCAGCATGTGAGTGATATGATGTTAGAAAAATCATCGTAGTAAATCACACAGAGCCCAGAGCCTCAGTCCATCAGGTCCAGTTTATCACCACAGTCTGTCCAACACGGACACACAAGGACACTGTTCAACTGGACTGAACCAACTTACCTGTGACATTGAGGCGACAGGTGTTATAGTCTGCACCAACATCTGTCTTCACATCACACCAGTACAGACCAGAGTCCTCAGTCCTGAGTCTGGACACATGAAGTCTGACTCGTCCTTCTCTGAGGACGTCTTTGTCAAACTGGACTCGTCCTGAAAACTGTTTGTCCTGAGACTCTGGGACCTCAACACCCTCATGTAGATGAAACACGGTTGGGCCTTTATCTTCATTTAGCAGTTCACAATAGATGTAAACTGCTGAGAGAGACATGTGAGCTGTGGTTGTGAAGGTCCAGTCCAGTGTGATGTCGTGGTTCTCCTCTGCCTGATAGGAGCTCTGTGTCACATTCACTACAAATGTTCCTGTTGAGGAGACACAGAGGGAAAGTGACGACCACACACACTCACAACTTGGATTATTTTGGATTTCCAATTGATTTGAGTTAGTGGATAAAAACTGACCCCAGGTAAAGGGGGTCAGGCTGATGAGCAGCAGGATCCAGCAGACCATCTTCTCCTGTCAGAGGAGACAGAGCTGAAGAGTCACAAACATGAAAAACCTGCAGTTTGTTTTTCTCTGAAAACATTTCACATGTTAAAGTCTTCAGTGTTTCTGCCACAAGGTGGCGCCAGTTTCATTCTGTGTCAGTGAGGATGGAGAATAAGGTTTAGACTGATACATGGAGAGGAACCTGCTGCAGACTGGGACTTAGATGTGCAGACTGTTAACTTCAGCTGAAAGTTGAAACTTCTTTTACTGTGTCCACCTCAGTCCTGACTCTGACATTAATCCAGGTGGTTAAGCTGCTTTAAATCATCTCCTAAGTCTGAACTTCACAAAGAAGTGAACTAGGCAGTTATTTGGGCCCTTGACAACTCTTCTAATGTAGAGATGTCTTGTTATAAAAATAAATTATATATTATAAATTCTTCTTTGCGGCCCATGTAGGATTAGTCCAGACCTTATAGGTTTCCTCTTCCAGGTGTAAAAACCTGTGAGAACATCATTGGTGTCTTTTATTGCAAACTGTGGTTCCCTCCATGTTCCCCGTCACAGACTGTTTTTCTCATTAATATTAATATTTCCACCCGATACTGAGGAGGCTCCGTATGAAAGTCACGTTATATACGTGATTATTCTGAGAGTCCGTGAACACATCCTGCTGCTGGACACGACATTTAGCGCTGGTCCTGTGCACAGATGCCAAACCATCTACTTATGATTGCTGGGCCCGTCCAGCTTCTTTCCGGACATTTAAAACAGTTTATACACAGCAGGTTTATATAAAAATGATAAAAGTATCTAATAGTCATGAAACAACACTGATATAAAAACATTAGACACTGCAACAAGCCGTATGCTACAACGACTCCTGTTAGAAACCTTTGTTTACTGATGTCCTCAGGTTATAATAATAATCAATAGCTCTGATATCAATGGGCCCAGCTTTGAATTTGGACACAGCGACTGGTCACATCAGTTAGAAATCATCCTTCAAAATAAAGTAATAGGTAGAAATAAGAGGAGAGGAGAAAGTGTAGAAACTTGTTACCTTGTGTCTTCTGTCCAACCGCAAAGGTCCAAACCTGGGAAAGTTCTTTTCTTTATCATGTCAGAAATACCTGGTCCACACGGAGACTGTCCTCTGTCTGTTCATGTACTGGATCTTACCTTAGAGCTAAGACACCACTCCAATTGATGAGAGTAAACGTGTCAAAACTTGTTCTCCAGTTCAAATGTTTTGTTTGGATAAAATCTGAAGTTGTACCTGCAGCTGTTCCTCATGTTTCACTATGTCAGAGCCTCTTTATTCCTCTGAGCTGCAGCTTTTTCTAACTGGTTTTGGTTTTACTCTGCATCACCACGTCCTCACCACTGTGGACACTAAATTTCTGCATTAAAGACATGCACCAAAACACAGGACAGGTCTCATGTTTTCACATCCTGGTATTATGAGGGACCAGATCATCAATTAAGGAATATTGATCCACATTAAATTCATACATTTATTGATAAGACACCAAATTAGCTTCATTCCTGTTCCACCAAGGTTGATTTCAGATCAGTGGATCAGCCTCTATAACAGAACATGTTCTCATGGAAGTATGAAGCTTGTTGTCAACCTTGTTCTTGTCAAAGCTTGTTGTGGCTTCCAGCATAACTGAACACTGAGCAAGTGCTCTGACCAAACCTGCTCCACTGCTCTGGATGTGGATGTTATGTTAGTAAAATGTTCTGGGAGCTGCAGGTCTGATCACGTCTTGGCAAAGATGCAGCTGATGGAACTGATTTAATGTCATTCTTGGGCGGAGCAGATGAAAAGGAGATGGTTTGATTTATTAATGTTTTTCACAGCCTCCTGACTTGTCTGTCTTCAGATCACATGACAAGAACTGAAACCTTTTAAACATAAACTGTTCAGTCTTTTTATTTTGTTTATATTTTTAATGGAGACTTTTAGTGTCTTGATGAAAATATCAAATTATTAGATAAAAGTTAAAGGTTGAAAAAGCTGCAGCTCAGAGGAACAAAGAGGTTCTGTCAGCTGCAGGTTCTTTGTTCTGTCTGTTCCTGTTAATGTGAACTACAGTATCTCTGTGTTTTACAGCAGCAGCTTCACCTCAAAGTCTTTGTTTTACCGAACCTGCTGGTGTGTCAGTAAACGCCTCGTCAGTGATCAGACTTTGACCCTGTTGGTCCATGAGGCAGCTTTTCCCTGAACACAGTCTGAGCTCTGAGCTTCTGACCTGTGTGTTCATTACCTGAGGGAAACACACAGGTCTGGCTGGAGCCATTAGGATTAACAGGACCACCTTTCTATCAGAGCACTGGATCAAGACCTGAGTCCTAAGTCCTGCAGACAACCCAAGATTAATTCGTGTGGACTCATCCTGTGTCACACTGTGTTAATGGACTCTGCAGTGTGTTGGTACAAATAATGTTTGTATCCTCTTTCAATTATTTGTTTCAGTTCTCACTAACAGAAAAAAGTTTCTTCTTTGATTTCTGAGTCCAGTCCAGAAACCACATCAGGTCCTCTCATAATACCTGTTCTCTGTTTCCTTTATCACTTTTGTTATTAAAACCAACTCTGCAGTGTTTTTGCTCCAAACCAGATCCAGAGGCTGGTTCTGAATCTGAGTCAAAGTGTGAAGACCATAGAGACCAGCTGCTTTGCTGCTCCACTTTGTTCTGCTTCAGCTGAAACAACATCTTCATAGGAAACTGTTCTACAGAGGAACCAGTGAGTCTGTTCTCTGCTCGGCCATCCCTGTGTGGTTTGGTTCAGCAACCACAGAGCAGTGCACATCCACTGTGTGCACCGTGCACGTTAGGGTTTGTTTCTGACACCGTCCTACATAGGTGCGTCTCACGTGTGTTGTCAGGTTTAAACTCCTGAGACGGGAAAACCTGCACAGTCCTCGGTGTCGCATCCAGATTTGGTCATGGCGTTTGAGAAAGTTCAGTGTCATGTGATTTACCAGCCTCATTAAACGAAGTTATGTTTGTATCTTGTTAAAGTGCCTAGACTGAAACTTAGAGTTTCCTACTGAGTCATATTTAAACATTCGGTCTCATCCCTGGTTCTGTTCTGCTGGAAGCCAACACATATAATGAATCTACAACCTAATGTCAACATCCTGTGGTGAACGTGTCTCTTCTGATGATGCTGCTGGTTTCCTTCCTCTCATTCTAACACAAATGTCCTGGAGCAGAAAGTAGCAAACACTTCACTGTTTCTAACGTCCCATTTAATGATCATTGAATCATTTGGTTTGTCCATAATGTTCAGAGCCAAATCAGAGACATTCACAGACTGTGAACCAAAAGGTTTTTCCCAAAGCAGCAGAGTGAAGCTGATGTCAGAGGTGTCTAGATGTTTGTTGCACAGAAAGATCAAAACACTAACAGAGTTGTGTTTCTATGTTCTGTGTTTCTGTTGGAGGCTTTAATGATGGAATAATGCAAACAGCAGCTTAAACATGTGTCAGTCCATAATCAGCCATGATGGACACAATAAGATGAAAATCCTGAGTTTTCCAAAGGATGTTTTTAGTCCAGTCTGTTGGAACATGTGAGCCCTTGTTAGGAACAAAGACCAGTTTATAAATCTACAAAAACTTTACGTGCTCTTTGCTGCTTTTTGTTTCTCGCAGCGTTTGTGAGCCATCGAGATCATTCGGTGGTCGGATAAATGCCGGAACGTGTCCGTGTGCTGTGTTAGAATAAGGGCATTGTAAATCGCTGACTGTGTTATGAGAATTGTCATTTTGCAGACAGATTTATGTAAAGGGGGCAACCAGGCATATCACAGTTAAGGATGTTCTCTGTTTTTCTGTGCAAATCACCAAGACATGTGAATATATGGATGTGAACTCTGTATGAACTTTGAAGATAGCCTATGTTTCAACTCTCCCCTATTGTGTAAAGTGAGACGGTGCCTGGAAGTCATGTAACCACATCACATATAAATTAAAGTGTGCTAGGTTGGACTCTTTGCTGCAGCCGGGGATAGCATCGAGTGTGCATCTCCTAAAAGTCACGAGCTCAACCTAGAACAAAGAAAAGAAAGTGTCTGTGTAGATGTTTGATTAGAACCAACATGCTGGTTCTTCTTCCTGTTGGTAGCTGTGGAAGAATCAGTCCCCTAGAGGAACAAGTTGGAACCAGCTTTCCTCAGGTCAGAAACACCTGATGTAGCATTTAGGAGATCAGCTGCCACCTGTGAATGTATGAGGAAGGTTTCATAGATGGTTGAAGGCAGGATAAATATCACTTTACATTTTCCAACTATTAACATTCATTTGAATCCCAGTTATTAGGAAACGTGTTGAATCGTTTCTTTGTGGTTACACAGTTACAGGAAATGTTGTGTGTCATTTTGTGAAGTTTTGTTGGTTGTTGTGTTTGATTTCTATGATTCTTGTGTGGAGACAAACTTCAAACTTCTTTACACGAGGATGTGAAATATTGCAGTAATTACTGAGCACTAGCTTGACCGAGAAGCTAAATGCTGTGTCCTCTGCACTGATCCTCAGGTGCACAGGTGTCTGGCCTGTCCAGGTCTCCCCCAGGTGTGTTGCTGCTGGATAAACTGCACACACAACCTCAAATGGAGTTTTGTCTGAGTCTTTATTTACCATAAATGTATTTGCTTTGCACTGAGGAAGGGACTTAGAAAAACTTCCTCATAAACCAAACTCTAAACTAATACAGATCATCTTCAGTGCTGGTATGATACTAACACATTAGAACAAGGCACAGGTCAGTACAATGTATGTCCCCAAACATAGTACAAAGTGCAGTCCAAGTACAGCAAAAGTACCACACAAATGTGGTAGAATGTCCAATGTCAGTACAGCACTAACTACAGACAGTACAGCTGATACAACTGAATCTGTGACTGTGAAGGTTCTTACCACCGTCATAAAGGATCACAGAACCTCTAGATCACTGAAGAAGAGAACAGCAGTTTGTCTTGTAGCTACACTCCCTGTTTGAGTCACCAAAGTGCAATAGCGCCACCTGCTGACTGAAACCTGCTATAACACCATGTTAGGCCGTGACCAGGTTGTTTCTGCTCCAACTAAACATGTCGTCATTTCCAACCTAAGGTGGAGCCTTCACGCTGGTGTGGACAGGACTCTGGATAGTCCTCTGGGTGGTTCCAAAATCCACAATAATGTCTTTGGTCTTCTTGGTGTTTATGATCAGATTGTTGTCTGTTCACCAGACTATTGAATTAAAAACCATCCAGGCCTCTTTACCAGTTTAAATAACTAAACCAGTATAACCAGTAACATGTGATGAATATTCTGAGTTTATAAAAACTTGTTTCAGACCAATCCAGAATAAAGCACAGACGATCACCAGACCTACTACTCCTGCTGTTATCAGTCCAATATCGAGGCCTGTCAGTCCCTGACTCGCTGATCGTCGTCCCACTGTTGGTCTCTGAGGTTCAGGTTCATCAGCAGCTGCTGTAAAACACACAGAGAGACTTGTTGATACCTGTTCATGTCCAAATGTAACATCTGGACAGTTTGGGCTTGGACCTAATGATGTTTGTTGCCATGTGCAGCATGTGAGTGATATGATGTTAGAAAAATCATCGTAGTAAATCACACAGAGCTCAGAGCCTCAGTCCATCAGGTCCAGTTTATCACCACAGTCTGTCCAACACGGACACACAAGGACACTGTTCAACTGGACTGAACCAACTTACCTGTGACTTTGAGGAGACATTTGTCAGAACCTGCTCCAACATCTGTCTTCACATCACACCTGTACAGACCAGAGTCCTCAGTCCTGAGTCTGGACACATGAAGTCTGACTCGTCCTTCTCTGAGGACGTCTTTGTCAAACTGGACTCGTCCTGAAAACTGTTTGTCCTGAGACTCTGGGACCTCAACACCCTCATGTAGATGAAACAGGACTGGGTCTTGGTCCTCCGTAATCAGGTGACAGAAGATGTAAAGTGCTGAGAGAGACATGTGAGCTGTGGTTGTGAAGGTCCAGTCCAGTGTGATGTGGTGGTTCTCCTCTGCCTGATAGGAGCTCTGTGTCACATTAACTACAAATGTTCCTGTTGAGGAGACACAGAGGGAAAGTGACGACCACACACACTCACAACTTGGATTATTTTGGATTTCCAATTGATTTGAGTTAGTGGATAAAAACTGACCCCAGGTAAAGGGGGTCAGGCTGATGAGCAGCAGGATCCAGCAGACCATCTTCTCCTGTCAGAGGAGACACAAACACATGAGGTCAAAGGTCAAAGGTAGAAGGAGGAAAATCTTTAATCATTGACTTTTTAAAAGAGACAAGATGCAGCACCAACTTTTAAATGTGTTTTTCAAATATCTTTGGGTGTTTTCTTGCATAGTGTTGTTCCAGCTTTGTCAGAAACCAACATCCAGAACTCCTCGTTTCAAATCTGAGCCCCCTGTGACATCACACGTGGGCTAATTAACATATTTAGGCCCCGCCCATAGCAAAGAGACAACTCTTCCTAAACTATCACTGTATCAACACAGTCCTGGAGTCATTAGCTCCAGTGCTGCTGGAGGAAAGAAGCTCAGGTGCTGTAAAGTTCATAACACAAGTCACTACATCGACCCTCAGATGGTCTTTACTATGTTTGGACTAAGCTCCTGGTAACATCTGCTAAATTAGATATTTGGATCAATCCTCTATTCCACTGACGTCCACAAACCTTCAAAACCAGCTTGAATGTAAATTTCTACAAGGCTAAAAGTAAACATCTAACATACTGTATGAAAATGGAAAAACACAGGACATTATTCTCATAAATAGGATAAGCACAGGTGGTAAAAGTACTCACATTCTATACTGAAGTAGAAGTACGTATACTTGTGTAAAAAAAGACTGAAAGTAGAAGTACTGACTCAAGTAATAAAGTACATGGTCTGAAATGTACTTAAGTGACACAGTCAAATGTTTTTCCCCTCAAATGTTTTTCCCCTCAAAAACAAAAAGACAAAAACCACTGACTCTGACAAAGAAGAGGATTTCTGCTTTGTTTGTTTGGAGAGTTACTTGAAACCAACAGAGGTCTGAGTACAGTGCTGGCAAGACATGGGCTGACCAGGCCTGCACCGATGGGGGAGCCAGTTATACAACTGTGAGTCTGATGTGGACTAATTTCTTTGTCTCTGACCCTTTGTCTCTCTCACACACACACACACACACACACACACACACACACACACACTCAGTTCAGGTCAGTTCAGTTCAGGTCAGTTCAATTCAGTAAATTTTAGCAATTTTACATTTCTTAATTTTCATTAAAAATGTTCAGTAGTTAAATTGATGATTGTTGTACTAGTCTCTGTCTTTATACAGCCAATTTAACCAATGTAACTTTGTGATTGTGTTTTTTTATTATTATATTTTAATGAATGTTACAACCGTCCCCTGTAATTGGTTCAGTCACATTTGACTCTGTTCCAGTTTAAATTGTACATATATTATCATATGTACATGTTACAGCAAAGTGGGTGGGATCTGACAGATGTGGGTTTAATCTATTCAAACTTTAACTTTCCACTAAAAACACTGAGAAACTGAAGGAAAAACAAAAAGTGTCTTTTGATAACTCAGCAAAACTAAATAAGTTTGACACAAAAACAGGAAATTCTTCTTCTGTTAACAACCTCCTGTTGGTTCAGGGAACAAAACGCAATGGATTCACCATGATTCATTCTTGGAGCCGATATCAAACACTTCTTTAAATCCACCCGTTGGTGGGAATGTCCTGCAGACTGATGGACCCGGGACATTTCAGCTTGACTTGATTTTTCCAAGCGCATCTTGATCCAACTTCACACATGTGATGCAGATTTGAAGCCTTTCTGCTGCAGAGTTGCCTCAATACATGATGTCAATGAAGGAGAATGGACACAAACATGTTTCTTACCTTCAAGAACAGCGTTTTCCTCGGCAGCAGACTGGATCAGATCTCAGCTCAGACCACGTTAAAGTCTCCTACAGATTCTTAAGAAGAGGAGTCTGTATGAAAAACCTGCCCATTCTCTTGGTGTGTATGTGTTTGCATCACAGCATTTGATTGGTCAATGTGTGTGTGTGTGTGTGGGGGTGTCCAGTCTCTGTCCAGAGATTCAGGCTGCAAACTCCCCTCATTGGTCTGTTTATATGTAGAAGGCGGAGTTGACTGTGGTCGCTGTTTCCTGTGTAACAGGTGAAGTTGATCTAAAGCTGGTGTTTTTCTTACTGTCTGAAAAGTCACATGGGAACAGTCACGGCTCCTTTGTCGAATGAGGTGGATATAAATTTAAATTTACTTCGGTTTCACGTCTGACTGTAAGAAGTCTTCATTGGAGATGGACTGAAACAGACCAGGTGAGTCCGGTCCGACGGTGTTGGATCTTGTCTGGTCTCTGACTCTGAGACTGGTCCTTCTTCCAGTCCAGCACCAACAGGAACTTTCTCATCGTTCAGATTATTTTGTCTCGGGTTATTTTCCATCTGCAAATTAATTCCTGGTCAACTCGCTGATCAGCTGAAAACAAGTAACTAAACCTGCTGTGATTGTTTGGGACGTACTTTAATGCGGAGAAACAGAAACAGCTACTGAGCCAAACATTAAATACGACACAGACCAGGAAGTCGCTTCAAACCACCGTAAAATGATTTTCCATCTTTCTGGTGAATGTTTTTATTTCAGTGTCCTGTGCGATTTGAGCTCCAGACTCCTGAAGTTCATTTTCCAACAGTTTCATCAGTTTGTTGACACAGAAAGTTTCTGTCAGAGAAGAAACTTGGACAAAGTGTCCGCCTGACGTGAACTGTATCGGGAGCGCGCATTCCTTCAGCGTGAACGTGGACCTGCGTTGTTAGTCTTGATTTGTATCTGAACTAAAAACAGTAACACTTGGATTCTTCAGTCGTTGTATCCAATAGAGTTTTTCCACCATGTTTCCTAATGTGTCTTTGAGTTTGTTGGTCTTTGTGCCGGAAGTTATTCCAGCCATTGTCAGCCTCATGTCAGGCTCTGGACTGTCTGACGTGTTTGTGTTGTTCAGCCACATCTGACTGCTGATTATTACTGGACAGTGTCCTACCTTGGTCTCACCTGATCTGCTGCTCCTGCTACATTTCATTGCTGTTATTTTAATCCTGTGTTCACCTGAAGTTACTGTCTAGTTTTCTAATGTATGAGATGAAGACCAGAGACATGAAATCCACCAATAAAACTGTGAACATGGTTCAGGATTTTGCTTCTGAAAGTGATGGCACATACCAACATCTGATCAGCTGTTTGTTGTTGCTGGTTTCAGGATCCAGCAGACCATCTTCTCCTGTCAGAGGAGACAGGAACACATGAGGTCAAAGGTCAAAGGTGAGACACTCCAACATCCATTTCTGTATACGATCTGATTGGCAGCATCACAGCTGAGACTCAACAATATCTGACTCCTGTGACCTGGTGATGAGTCGGGGCTCAGTGTGATGTCCAGCATCACTTCTAGTGTCATCACAACTAAAACAAAGCTCCTGCTAACGAGGCCTTGGACCTAAAGTCAGGGCCTAAACACTGACCTCATCTTTTCATATGTATATGTGAGTAGGGAAGACAAAACCTGAGGGAATCAAACAGTGACCATCGTCTCTCAAGTCAAGTGTGTTAATGTCTCCCCCTACTGGCCAGTTTCCAGAAGTGATGTCATTAATCCAAACTGAATTCTTCCTCATGTTGAAAACTGTCAACTCCTCTTTACAGCACAGTGACTTGTATCTAACGCTGCATTTATCCACCACATATACACTGCATAGAAAATGACTTATGTAACTAAAACTAATATATACACATCATTAATAACTCACTGCTGCTCAATCAGCATTTACCCCCTCCCCTCCTCAAACAGGCCTCTAGTGCCAGTGGTGGAAAGTACAAGTACATTTAATCAAGTACTGAAGTACAGGTCTGAGGTACTTGTCCTTTAGTATTTCAACTTTCTGCTACTTCGTCCTTGGACTTCACTACATGTCAGAGTCAAACCTTGGACTTTTTCCTGCTCTACATTTATCTGATAACTTTAGTTCAGGATCAGCTGGATCCAACAAAATACAGACTGATCATCAAACTTTATTGATCCCTGGGGGATAATTCCCAAGATACCCAGCGGTATATAAAGTACTTCAAATTAGCAGTTGCTTTAACAAACCCCTGAATCAGCTCATATTCATGTTTGTTCTGTCCAGTTGCTGTAGCTTTTGTTTGCTCGTTTGATGTCAGGTGTTTCGCACCATCGGGGCGTTCGGGTCTCGGTTCTGGTCGTCTTCATCGTCCTGCTGCTGAGCATCGCTGGAGGATATTTACTGAGACACCAGTTTCTACGACATGTAAGCCCAAAGTCGCTTCTTGTGGTCTAAGTCTTTTGGGATACAACTGGGTGATTATTAAACTTGTGCTTAACTTACTGCTTATTGTTCATCCAGCCTCTGAAGTATGACCCCGCCCCACCAGCCCCAGCTTGAGTGCCTTTTCGTGGAGATGGGAGGATTATACATTCACCTTTTGCACCTGAGAGCTTTTCTTACTGCTCCTCAGTCAGATGAGTCATTTGGAGAGAGAAGCACAGCCCTGAAGAGAAATATGCCATAACTGCAAAGACGTATGGCCAACGGCAGGTTCACTCCAAAGAGCCTTTAGGTTTCTGTGGAGGGAAAAGATGCAGATCCTGATGGCAGCACTTGTTTTGGCGTTAGTGTTCTAGTTTCATACATCACCAGCCATTTTCAGCGATGACCTCTTCCTCACCCAAACCTCACAGGTTCAGTTGTGAGCCAACAAACATCCCTAAGGAGAAGAACTGGGAGTGTCATATTTTGTCTACTGATGTAGACGTGTTGTTCCTGAATATTTGATCCCACTGTCTGTCAGGGTTACTGAGCTGCCTCAGCCTGACTGACTAGTACATGACTGGCTTCAGTTCAGAGTGAAGTGTCAGTCTGAGTTCTGTCCAACAATCTACATCTTAAAGCATTAAAACTTACATTTCACCTGCCACAGACTCACACAGTCTTTAAGTTTCATTGGTGCGGACTGATTTTGTAAACGAGCAGACACTGAGACCTCTGGAAGTATTTTATATTGAGAGTAAAGTCAGAATATCCTAAAAATAATATTCATTTAAGGATTTTTGTTCTTGATTTTCATACCTGTATCAGACAATTCTATTTTTCTGTTAGACAGAATGTTCTTATAAAAGTTGTGTATCATTGTTATTGTTGGTTTTGAATATGAATATCCATACATACTAGTTTAGCATTTATTTACACATGCACACTTTACATCTGTTGTTTTATGGATGTTGGTATAGTTTAACAGCAAACACGTTTCTAAATAAACATTCTTCATTAAAAAGCTTCATTGTTCTCTGACTGTTGATTCTGATGTGTGATGATCTGATTAAATCTCTGTTAGTGATAAGAAAAAGGTTTTCAGGCCACAGCTGATCAGACCTCTGGGGCCCGTTCTTCATACGTCGCTTATTACATCCAAGATCATATGATCCAGCTAATCATTATCTGGCTAAGTTGGTTCTTCGAACACACCTGTTGATTAGTATGGCTGGATTGAGTTATCTGAGATCATTGTGTGTTCATGCACTGGTTTAAAGGGGCGATGTATCGATTGTAGAAACACTGATCAGCAAAGCTGCGATTGGTTTCCCACAGTGGCCAAAGAGCGTGCACTTTTTCTCAGCGACAGAACAAGAACTCTTAATGGAGGGCTATGGCGAGTTCCAAAATTTAAAAACGTCAGGGAACAGCTCAAAGGCTGCAAAAGCCAGGAGAGAGGGTTGGCAGGAAGTTGCAGACAAATGCATAAGTAACAGTGTTAGATGTTTTTATCACTTATTACAGTAAATAATATGTATTTTTCTTTTTTTATTGTCATAATTACTTTAATCTTTTATATTAGAGCCACCAAGGGACCCACTAGAACCTGGGAACAAGTAAAGGTGAAATACAAGAAGTTTCTACAAAATGGTAATATTAACTGTTAACTATATTAACTACATTTACTGTTTTTTACTCCTTTTTTAAAAGACAAATGATGTGCTTGTTTGTTTATATCAGCAAACAGGAAAAAGGCAGAATAAAAACAAAACAACATAAAAAAAAAACAGGCAACCCTCAGACTTGCCAACACTGAGATCTTCCCTTTAGTTGGCCGAAGGTTATTTCAATGCATGCATTTGTCCTGGCTGCAGCTGCACTGTAACGGGTTTGTGGCCCATGGTTGGGGTCAGGGAACGGGGTCATAAAAAACTGCCTACAGGCCCCTGTCCCCAAGCAGGATCCCATCATAGTCACCTGTACACCCCAAAATCAATAATTACTTTATTACTTTTCTACATACAAGTTAATCACTTTATCACTTTATTAATTGTTAGTAATTAATATAATTTAAATAATATTTGATTTAATAACTTTTAATTAGAATAACTGCTGTAACAATTGAATTTCCCCTTGGGGATTAATAAAGTAGTCTTCTTCTTCCTCTTCAGACTCCTCATTTTCTCTGACACTAGTGAAGCGTTTGAAAGCAGCAGACGCCACAAACCGTCTGGTCTGTTCACGGTCCAACAGCACAACCACCTACTGACCCAGGCTGCCTTCATGTAGTCTGCTCTGCATCAGGCTGATGTGGGACAGCTGAAGCTTCCTTCCCCGAAACATGTCAGCATCAGTTTCTGCCTCAGCACCACAGTCGGCTGATTCACAAAACCAGAGGGATCCTGGTCAGGAAGCAACAGGAAGCAATGGGCTGCACGTTGCTTCCTGTTTGGAGTGATGGGTGGGCCACTGGGCGGACTGTTAACCTTCACTTTACTTCAGTCGCTTCTTACTGGTCACTTTGGTCACTTGCTGCTGCTGCAGTTATTCTCTGAAGAGCTTCATCAACTGCTCTGTGGTCATTAAAGACCAGCTTCTTGAATCTTGGCTCTAAAATGGTGGTTTCTGAGAGAACAGTGCTGGATTCAATTCTGTGGAACTTTCTGTCCATGGACGCCCAGAGAGCAGCCACTAACTCTTGTCACTTTCCCTGTGGTTACTCTGGTCTGATGCTCAGCTGTCACTCTCTGTACAGGATCAACATTTTGGAGGCTGTGACATAGCTCTCTCTCTCTCTCTCTGTCTCTCTCTCTCTTTCTCTTTCCTGTGTGTCTAACTCCGCCCCCCTCCTCTGAGACACCACACATATTGACCAATCAAATGCGGCTCAGAGAGAGAGAAAGAGAAAGAGAGAGAGAGAGGGAGAGAGAGAGAGCAGGGACTATTTATTGGGACTGACAGACTCCCAATCAAGACCAGAGCGATGAGCGGGGCTTTTTAGACACAGACTCTCCCCTGGTCCTGAGCCAGAGAGACTTTATCGGACCCAGAGAGTCTTTAACGTGGTCTGAGCTGAGACCTGATCCAGAGAGACTTTATCGGACCCAGAGAGACTTTAACGTGGTCTGAGCTGAGACCTGATCCAGAGAGACTTTATCGGACCCAGAGAGACTTTAACGTGGTCTGAGCTGAGACCTGATCCAGAGAGACTTTATCGGACCCAGAGAGACTTTAACGTGGTCTGAGCTGAGACCTGATCCAGAGAGACTTTAA
Source organism: Mastacembelus armatus (assembly GCF_900324485.2). Classification (NCBI taxonomy): domain Eukaryota; kingdom Metazoa; phylum Chordata; class Actinopteri; order Synbranchiformes; family Mastacembelidae; genus Mastacembelus; species Mastacembelus armatus. Next base: position 15,991,469 of record NC_046650.1, on the reverse strand, counting down.
CGGACCCAGAGAGTCTTTAACGTGGTCTGAGCTGAGACCTGATCCAGTCTGCTGCCGAGGAAAACGCTGTTCTTGAAGGTAAGAAACATGTTTGTGTCCATTCTCCTTCATTGACATCATGTATTGAGGCAACTCTGCAGCAGAAAGGCTTCAAATCTGCATCACATGTGTGAAGTTGGATCAAGATGCGCTTGGAAAAATCAAGTCAAGCTGAAATGTCCCGGGTCCATCAGTCTGCAGGTTTATGCTGGAACGGGGCAGTCAGACCAGAATCCAAAGCTGTGTTTGTTACGAAGGTGTGACTGAGAAGGAAAAGTCTCAGGACCCAGATCAGGACGAGTCTCTATTAAATAATGTTTTTAAAGGGGAAACAAATTCAAAGCGTCTCGAACCGAGAGAAAACCGGAGCAGCCTTTAGAGACGCTGAGCAGCAGGTGGACAAAAAACCGGTACGAGTGCGCAATAACAAGAACAGGGACTGTGTTACAGCTGAGACCAGTGTGCAGTGTTGCCAACTCGTCAGTAAGGAAAGTAGCTATTGGCTGTCCTAAAAGTCCAGGCATCTGAGACAGTTATATGGAGTCACTGGAGCTAATGACTCCAGGACTGTGTTGATACAGTGATAGTTTAGGAAGAGTTGTCTCTTTTCTGTGGGCGGGGCCTAAATATGTTAATTAGCCCACGTGTGATGTCACAGGGGGCTCAGATTTGAAACCAGGAGTTCTGGATGTTGGTTTCTGACAAAGCTGGAACAACACTATGCAAGAAAACACCCAAAGATATTTGAAAAACACATTTAAAAGTTGGTGCTGCATCTTGTCTCTTTTAAAAAGTCAGTGATTAAAGATTTTCCTCCTTCTACCTTTGACCTTTGACCTCATGTGTTTGTGTCTCCTCTGACAGGAGAAGATGGTCTGCTGGATCCTGCTGCTCATCAGCCTGACCCCCTTTACCTGGGGTCAGTTTTTATCCACTAACTCAAATCAATTGGAAATCCAAAATAATCCAAGTTGTGAGTGTGTGTGGTCGTCACTTTCCCTCTGTGTCTCCTCAACAGGAACATTTGTAGTGAATGTGACACAGAGCTCCTATCAGGCAGAGGAGAACCACCACATCACACTGGACTGGACCTTCACAACCACAGCTCACATGTCTCTCTCAGCACTTTACATCTACTGTCAACTGTTAACTGAGGACAAAGACCCAGTCCTGTTTCATCTACATGAGGGTGTTGAGGTCCCAGAGTCTCAGGACAAACAGTTTTCAGGACGAGTCCAGTTTGACAAAGACGTCCTCAGAGAAGGACGAGTCAGACTTCATGTGTCCACACTCAGGACTGAGGACTCTGGTCTGTACCGGTGTGAAGTGAAGACAGATGTTGGTGCAGGTTCTGACAAATGTCTCCTCAAAGTCACAGGTAAGTTGGTTCAGTCCAGTTGAACAGTGTCCTTGTGTGTCCCTGTTGGACAGACTGTGGTGATAAACTGGACCTGATGGACTGAGGCTCTGAGCTCTGTGTGATTTACTACGATGATTTTTCTAACATCATATCACTCACATGCTGCACATGGCAACAAACATCATTAGGTCCAAGTCCAAACTGTCCAGATGTTCCATTTGGACATGAACAGGTATCAACAAGTCTCTCTGTGTGTTTTACAGCAGCTGCTGATGAACCTGAACCTCAGAGACCAACAGTGGGACGACGATCAGCGAGTCAGGGACTGACAGGCCTCGATATTGGACTGATAACAGCAGGAGTAGTAGGTCTGGTGATCTATGCTTTAATCTGGATTGGTCTGTATATAAAGACGTTTCACTATCACTAGTTTTTATAAACTCAGAATGTTCCTCACATGTTACTGGTTATACTGGTTTAGTTATTTAAACTGGTAAAAAGGCCTGGATGGTTTTTAATTCAATAGTCTGGTGAGCAGACAACAATCTGGTCATAAACACCAAGAAGACCAAAGACATTATTGTGGATTTTGGAACCACCCAGAGGACTATCCAGAGTCCTGTCCACACCAGCGTGAAGGCTCCACCTTAGGTTGGAAATGACGACATGTTTAGTTGGAGCAGAAACAACCTGGTCACGGCCTAACATGGTGTTATAGCAGGTTTCAGTCAGCAGGTGGCGCTATTGCACTTTGGTGACTCAAACAGGGAGTGTAGCTACAAGACAAACTGCTGTTCTCTTCTTCAGTGATCTAGAGGTTCTGTGATCCTTTATGACGGTGGTAAGAACCTTCACAGTCACAGATTCAGTTGTATCAGCTGTACTGTCTGTAGTTAGTGCTGTACTGACATTGGACATTCTACCACATTTGTGTGGTACTTTTGCTGTACTTGGACTGCACTTTGTACTATGTTTGGGGACATACATTGTACTGACCTGTGCCTTGTTCTAATGTGTTAGTATCATACCAGCACTGAAGATGATCTGTATTAGTTTAGAGTTTGGTTTATGAGGAAGTTTTTCTAAGTCCCTTCCTCAGTGCAAAGCAAATACATTTATGGTAAATAAAGACTCAGACAAAACTCCATTTGAGGTTGTGTGTGCAGTTTATCCAGCAGCAACACACCTGGGGGAGACCTGGACAGGCCAGACACCTGTGCACCTGAGGATCAGTGCAGAGGACACAGCATTTAGCTTCTCGGTCAAGCTAGTGCTCAGTAATTACTGCAATATTTCACATCCTCGTGTAAAGAAGTTTGAAGTTTGTCTCCACACAAGAATCATAGAAATCAAACACAACAACCAACAAAACTACACAAAATGACACACAACATTTCCTGTAACTGTGTAACCACAAAGAAACGATTCAACACGTTTCCTAATAACTGGGATTCAAATGAATGTTAATAGTTGGAAAATGTAAAGTGATATTTATCCTGCCTTCAACCATCTATGAAACCTTCCTCATACATTCACAGGTGGCAGCTGATCTCCTAAATGCTACATCAGGTGTTTCTGACCTGAGGAAAGCTGGTTCCAACTTGTTCCTCTAGGGGACTGATTCTTCCACAGCTACCAACAGGAAGAAGAACCAGCATGTTGGTTCTAATCAAACATCTACACAGACACTTTCTTTTCTTTGTTCTAGGTTGAGCTCGTGACTTTTAGGAGATGCACACTCGATGCTATCCCCGGCTGCAGCAAAGAGTCCAACCTAGCACACTTTAATTTATATGTGATGTGGTTACATGACTTCCAGGCACCGTCTCACTTTACACAATAGGGGAGAGTTGAAACATAGGCTATCTTCAAAGTTCATACAGAGTTCACATCCATATATTCACATGTCTTGGTGATTTGCACAGAAAAACAGAGAACATCCTTAACTGTGATATGCCTGGTTGCCCCCTTTACATAAATCTGTCTGCAAAATGACAATTCTCATAACACAGTCAGCGATTTACAATGCCCTTATTCTAACACAGCACACGGACACGTTCCGGCATTTATCCGACCACCGAATGATCTCGATGGCTCACAAACGCTGCGAGAAACAAAAAGCAGCAAAGAGCAAGTAAAGTTTTTGTAGATTTATAAACTGGTCTTTGTTCCTAACAAGGGCTCACATGTTCCAACAGACTGGACTAAAAACATCCTTTGGAAAACTCAGGATTTTCATCTTATTGTGTCCATCATGGCTGATTATGGACTGACACATGTTTAAGCTGCTGTTTGCATTATTCCATCATTAAAGCCTCCAACAGAAACACAGAACATAGAAACACAACTCTGTTAGTGTTTTGATCTTTCTGTGCAACAAACATCTAGACACCTCTGACATCAGCTTCACTCTGCTGCTTTGGGAAAAACCTTTTGGTTCACAGTCTGTGAATGTCTCTGATTTGGCTCTGAACATTATGGACAAACCAAATGATTCAATGATCATTAAATGGGACGTTAGAAACAGTGAAGTGTTTGCTACTTTCTGCTCCAGGACATTTGTGTTAGAATGAGAGGAAGGAAACCAGCAGCATCATCAGAAGAGACACGTTCACCAAATCTGGATGCGACACCGAGGACTGTGCAGGTTTTCCCGTCTCAGGAGTTTAAACCTGACAACACACATGAGACGCACCTATGTAGGACGGTGTCAGAAACAAACCCTAACGTGCACGGTGCACACAGTGGATGTGCACTGCTCTGTGGTTGCTGAACCAAACCACACAGGGATGGACGAGCAGAGAACAGACTCACTGGTTCCTCTATAGAACAGTTTCCTATGAAGCTGTTGTTTCAGCTGAAGCAGAACAAAGTGGAGCAGCAAAGCAGCTGGTCTCTATGGTCTTCACACTTTGACTCAGATTCAGAACCAGCCTCTGGATCTGGTTTGGAGCAAAAACACTGCAGAGTTGGTTTTAATAACAAAAGTGATAAAGGAAACAGAGAACAGGTATTATGAGAGGACCTGATATGGTTTCTGGACTGGACTCAGAAATCAAAGAAGAAACTTTTTCTGTTAGTGAGAACTGAAACAAATAATTGAAAGAGGATACAAACATTATTTGTACCAACACACTGCAGAGTCCATTAACACAGTGTGACACAGGATGAGTCCACACGAATTAATCTTGGGTTGTCTGCAGGACTTAGGACTCAGGTCTTGATCCAGTGCTCTGATAGAAAGGTGGTCCTGTTAATCCTAATGGCTCCAGCCAGACCTGTGTGTTTCCCTCAGGTAATGAACACACAGGTCAGAAGCTCAGAGCTCAGACTGTGTTCAGGGAAAAGCTGCCTCATGGACCAACAGGGTCAAAGTCTGATCACTGACGAGGCGTTTACTGACACACCAGCAGGTTCGGTAAAACAAAGACTTTGAGGTGGAGCTGCTGCTGTAAAACACAGAGATACTGTAGTTCACATTAACAGGAACAGACAGAACAAAGAACCTGCAGCTGACAGAACCTCTTTGTTCCTCTGAGCTGCAGCTTTTTCAACCTTTAACTTTTATCTAATAATTTGATATTTTCATCAAGACACTAAAAGTCTCCATTAAAAATATAAACAAAATAAAAAGACTGAACAGTTTATGTTTAAAAGGTTTCAGTTCTTGTCATGTGATCTGAAGACAGACAAGTCAGGAGGCTGTGAAAAACATTAATAAATCAAACCATCTCCTTTTCATCTGCTCCGCCCAAGAATGACATTAAATCAGTTACAGCTGCATCTTTGCCAAGACGTGATCAGACCTGCAGCTCCCAGAACATTTTACTAACATAACATCCACATCCAGAGCAGTGGAGCAGGTTTGGTCAGAGCACTTGCTCAGTGTTCAGTTATGCTGGAAGCCACAACAAGCTTTGACAAGAACAAGGTTGACAACAAGCTTCATACTTCCATGAGAACATGTTCTGTTATAGAGGCTGATCCACTGATCTGAAATCAACCTTGGTGGAACAGGAATGAAGCTAATTTGGTGTCTTATCAATAAATGTATGAATTTAATGTGGATCAATATTCCTTAATTGATGATCTGGTCCCTCATAATACCAGGATGTGAAAACATGAGACCTGTCCTGTGTTTTGGTGCATGTCTTTAATGCAGAAATTTAGTGTCCACAGTGGTGAGGACGTGGTGATGCAGAGTAAAACCAAAACCAGTTAGAAAAAGCTGCAGCTCAGAGGAATAAAGAGGCTCTGACATAGTGAAACATGAGGAACAGCTGCAGGTACAACTTCAGATTTTATCCACACAAAACATTTGAACTGGGTAAACCACAGAACTGAAGAACAAGTTTTGACACGTTTACTCTCATCAATGGGAGTGGTGTCTTAGCTCTAAGATAAGATCCAGCACATGAACAGACAGGACAGTCTCTGTGTGGACCAGGTATTTCCAACATGATAAAGAAAAGAACTTTCCCAGGTTTGGACCTTTGCGGTTGGACAGAAGACACAAGGTAACAAGTTTCTATACTTTCTCCTCTGCTCTTATTTCTACCTATTACTTTATTTTGAAGGATGATTTCTAACTGATGTGACCAGTCGCTGTGTCCAAATTCAAAGCTGGGCCCATTGATATCAGAGCTATTGATTATTATTATAACCTGAGGACATCAGTAAACAAAGGTTTCTAACAGGAGTCGTTGTAGCATACGGCTTGTTGCAGTGTCTGTTTTTATATCAGTGTTGTTTCATGACTATTAGATACTTTTATCATTTTTATATAAACCTGCTGTGTATAAACTCTTTTAAATGTCCGGAAAGAAGCTGGACGGGCCCAGCAATCATAAGTAGATGGTTTGGCATCTGTGCACAGGACCAGCGCTAAATGTCGTGTCCAGCAGCAGGATGTGTTCACGGACTCTCAGAATAATCACGTATATAACGTGACTTTCATACGGAGCCTCCTCAGTATCGGGTGGAAATATTAATATTAATGAGAAAAACAGTCTGTGACGGGGAACATGGAGGGAACCACAGTTTGCAATAAAAGACACCAATGATGTTCTCACAGGTTTTTATACCTGGAAGAGGAAACCTATAAGGTCTGGACTAATCCTACATGGGCCGCAAAGAAGAATTTATAATATATAATTTATTTTTATAACAAGACATCTCTACATTAGAAGAGTTGCCAAGGGCCCAAATAACTGCCTAGTTCACTTCTTTGTGAAGTTCAGACTTAGGAGATGATTTAAAGCAGCTTAACCACCTGGATTAATGTCAGAGTCAGGACTGAGGTGGACACAGTAAAAGAAGTTTCAACTTTCAGCTGAAGTTAACAGTCTGCACATCTAAGTCCCAGTCTGCAGCAGGTTCCTCTCCATGTATCAGTCTCAACCTTATTCTCCATCCTCACTGACAGAGAATGAAACTGGCGCCACCTTGTGGCAGAAACACTGAAGACTTTAACATGTGAAATGTTTTCAGAGAAAAACAAACTGCAGGTTTTTCATGTTTGTGACTCTTCAGCTCTGTCTCCTCTGACAGGAGAAGATGGTCTGCTGGATCCTGCTGCTCATCAGCCTGACCCCCTTTACCTGGGGTCAGTTTTTATCCACTAACTCAAATCAATTGGAAATCCAAAATAATCCAAGTTGTGAGTGTGTGTGGTCGTCACTTTCCCCCTGTGTCTCCTCAACAGGAACATTTGTAGTGAATGTGACACAGAGCTCCTATCAGGCAGAGGAGAACCACGACATCACACTGGACTGGACCTTCACAACCACAGCTCACATGTCTCTCTCAGCAGTTTACATCTACTGTGAATTGTTAAATGAAGACAAAGGCCCAACCGTGTTTCATCTACATGAGGGTGTTGAGGTCCCAGAGTCTCAGGACAAACAGTTTTCAGGACGAGTCCAGTTTGACAAAGACGTCCTCAGAGAAGGACGAGTCAGACTTCATGTGTCCAGACTCAGGACTGAGGACTCTGGTCTGTACCTGTGTGACGTGAAGACAAATGATGGTGCAGACTATAACAGCTGTCACCTCAACGTCACAGGTAAGTTGGTTCAGTGAAACTTTCCTCACAGATTCATTTCAGCAGCTTTTTGCTAAATAAGAATCAGAGAAGAAAAGTATTGTGGAAACTACAATCCTTCCTGCTCTGCCTGAACTGAACTGATTCACGTCCTTCTTGCAGAAAAGTTGTTTCTTCACATGAAAGACACAGATTTGATTTGTCTCTTTACAGCAGCGAGGGACTGGTCTGAACCTGAGAGAGAACCTGAGAGACCAGACGCAGCAGGTCGGAGCAGGATTGGCCTCATCTGTGGACTGGGACTGACAGCAGCAGCAGCTGGACTGACTGTGTGTTACTGTTGGTTCAAAAAGGATCAGACTGGAAAAAAAGATTCAAATCCAGAGTCCAGAGATAGAAATGAAACAAATTACAGCTCAGGTTCTACATCAGAGGAACCAGTTCGTTCACCAGAATCAGACCAACCCTAAAGTCCATTTTCCAGCTCAGACAGAAATCAGTGGTTTGTCATTGGCTGCAGGTCAGAAAACTGCACATCAGGACACATCAGACAAACCAGCAGGTAACCTGAGCAGCAACTTGATGCTTCATGTATGTTCCATGTTTCAAAGAAGAAAACACAGAAAAACACATCTTTTCCTTCCTGTTGCTCAGGAAGTGGCCATAGTATAAAAGCCAGAACACACAGCTGATACAGAAAAATAATGGACCTGATGGAGGAAACAGCGTTCTCCATCTTTACTTGGTCCATTATTTTGAAAGGACTTCTCATCAAAGCTATTAGACAGATGTCAAACGTGCACTGTGCTCACTTTATTGGAATAATGCCGAGAAGCAGGTCTGACACATTCACCATATTTACAGAATCTCTGCTATTTCTATTGTAGCTGTTTCATTTAAAGCTGAGACTCATTTGTCATAAGAACATAGAACATTAATATTTCTGTCCTGCACTTGTCTCCTGCTGGATGGAATGATGTGTTCAGGTCTGTTGTGGTGCGTTCACTGACAGCAGAGGGATATAAGGATATAAGCTGGACTCACTGTGTGAGTGTGATATTGGAGTCAGTACAGAAACTGGACATTTGGAAATAGAACAACACTGATCTGGATTGTCTCTCTGTGAAATAACTTTAGATTCATATATTTAGTTTTGTCTGTTTTAATTCATTCTGTGAATGAAGACAATAAAAGTCTGAACTGGAGTCAAATAAAACCAGTTTGTCCAATAAAGCAGGTTGTTGCTGTGAGATGATTCCACCTGGTGGTTTCTGGACTAACCTCTCTGTTCCTGGTGGCCTGGATCCACCAGCCTTTTGGTTCACAGCCAAACGGATCATTGGCTTCAGTGGCTTTTACTTTGAAGGATTTAGCTGCTTCCACGTTGCTCAACAAGGCTGCAGGACGACAGCATGACAGCCACACGCTCCATGTACAGAGCTGGAACTTCTAGAAACTCCAACATTAAATATGAAGGAAGGTTCACAGTCAGGAAGCTGTTTCTGCAACTCTCCAAGTCCTGCTGCTTCATAAAGAGCTTTGGTTTTTGACTGTAGGAAAAGATATTTCTTCTCCTTCATGTTGATGCACTAAAACGTCAAACAAAGATTGTTCCCAAGTCCAAAATCTCAGAGTCCAAGTCTCAAGTCACTGTATGGGACTGAAGCTCAACTTCCCTGATGAAAGACTCAAGTCAGACTACTGACCGATCCAAGTCCAATACACAACCACCAACAGGCCTTTTGGAACCAGGACAGGTCAGACCTCCTTGTACAGGTGACACAGCCACATCTAAACAACAACAACCTAAAGGCCTAATGGAGCCAGAACCAGACAAGTCAGACCTCCTGGTACAATATCAGGACTTTTAGCAGCACTGACTCCATCAACAACCACCAACAGGCCTATTGGAGCCAAAGCCAAAGGCCAGTTCTCTTGGCACCACCAGCCCAGCCACCTCTAATTAGGTGGAAATGAAAGAATTAGACATTAGACAGAAATGGAGAGACATGAGAAAGGACAAGGCCGTCACAACAAACACCTGATTATTGGTACAGACACATATGAGATATGACAAGACATTCAACATTACAGACAACTGATTATTGGTCTGCTGAGCTGTCCAGGTGATCTGGTCTGTGCCTTGTGCCTGAAGAGACCTGGGACAGGCTCCAGTAGATCCTCATGACCTATGACAAATGACAATGGACTGGAAACAATAAACTGGTTTTTGGTTTTTGTTCTGTTTATTTATTTATTTCTATTCTATGAAGGGAAAGTAAAACTGTTAGTGGGTCATTGTGGGCCCAGGACAACCGACCATCGGTGGCCCTGCTAACAGGGTTCATGGATAAGACTGGTCTCCCTGAGCCGCCACACATTTTTCCACCTGACTGATCTAAAGGACAAGCTCACCTTTGTCCACGAGTCTTCAGGGCCCTTATGGAGCCACACGTTGCAGACCCGATGTCTGGTCTCGGTCCGACGTGGTTTTAAGGAGGCACTTTGAGCCTGAAGGCCTTGAAGCTCAGTCCGCCATGCGGCCACGCTGCTCCGTGTGTTGGGGCGTCACGCACCTGTAGCAGGTGCAGACAAACAACGAGGGAGGGTCGCACCAACAAAGTGTCTTTGCTAAAGAAACGCTCGGTGTCTCACCTTTGCCAGACTCTGGGTCCCTGGTCCTGCTCCTGTTCACGTGAATAATGACGTTTGTCTGCAGGTTTCCCTCGTCTCTGCCTCCGCACCTGTTGACTCATTTTTTCCTTCTTTTTCTTCGGGTTTAATGGTCAAGGCGCTGGTCCTTCTTGATCCGGACACCCGGACCCAGTTTCAGAGTTAATGCTCCTGTTTGGATTTATCTCCACTAGGTGGCGTTAAAAGTCTGTTAAAGTATAAACTTTTGTAAATAAATCCCATGTGTCCAGACTCAGGACTGAGGACTCTGGTCCGTACCTGTGTTCAGTGGAGACAGATGGTGGTAGAGGCTATAACAGCTGTCGCCTCAAAGTCACAGGTAAGTTGGTTCAGTCCAGTTGAACAGTGTCCTTGTGTGTCCCTGTTGGACAGACTGTGGTGATAAACTGGACCTGATGGACTGAGGCTCTGAGCTCTGTGTGATTTACTACGATGATTTTTCTAACATCATATCACTCACATGCTGCACATGGCAACAAACATCATTAGGTCCAAGCCCAAACTGTCCAGATGTTACATTTGGACATGAACAGGTATCAACAAGTATCTCTGTGTGTTTTACAGCAGCTGCTGATGAACCTGAACCTCAGAGACCAACAGTGGGACGACGATCAGCGAGTCAGGGAATGACAGGCCTTGATATTGGACTGATAACAGTAGGAGTAGTAGGTCTGGTGATCGTCTGTGCTTTAATCTGGATTTGGTCTGAAACAAGTTTTAATCAACTCAGAATGTTCATCACATGTTACTGGTTTAGTTATTTAAACTGGTAAAAAGGCCTGGATTGTTGTCTGCTCACCGGACTATTGAATTAAAATTCAATAGACACAGTCCTTGTCCCCTCCTGTCCTCTATTTGTATCTATGTCTGTTTGCACTGGAGTAACCCCATGTACCTAAACAAATTCCTTGTGCAAGTGTACACAGACACTTGGCAATGAAGCTCATTCTGATTCTGAAATATGACTCAGTAGGAAACTATTTATGTTTCAGTCTGGGCACAAACAAACATAACTTTCATGGTTGTGTCATGGAGCCTTCACTTGGAAGACTTTTCTATTGTCTCCAGCTACAGACCCACAGACCTACAGACCTACAGACCCACAGACCTACAGACCTACAGACCCACAGAGCCCCCTGGGGCTGGACAAACAGTATTTGGATCACAGCCTGAGGACGTGATGACGTTACATTCACCAAGCCTTTTTACTATCATGGTGATGACAAACGAGAACAGACACAAACATGTTTCTTACCTTCAAGAACAGCGTTTTCCTCAGCAGCAGACTGGATCAGGTCTCAGCTCAGACCAGGTTAAAGTCTCTCTGGGTCTGAAACAATTTTAATAACAGTCGTTCCTCAGTAACTACACAATACTTCAGGCTACTTCAGGTCAGCTCACACATTAATTCAATTCAATTCAATGCAGTTTTATTTGTATAGCACCAAATCACAAGTCAATCATCTCCAGGCACTTGACAAAAACCAAAAACCCAACAAATCCCTTATGAGCAGCACTTGGTGACAGTGGAGAGGAAAACAAAATGTTCAGCTAGTAATTAAAAGTGGAAAACAATAGCAACAAAGGTCAGGTGAGTTTGTCTCATTAAGACTGTATTTAATAATTATGAAAAACAGGTTCATGCAGAGGTGGAGATGCTGGAATGAGGCAGCAGGAGGAACAACAGTGTCTTCAAAGTTCTGAAGCTGCTGGGAAGGACAGGACGAGCACATCCATGGAAACAACTAAGGCAGGGGTGTCCAATCCTGGTCCTCGAGGGCCACTGTCCTGCTTGTTTTCCAACTATCCCTGCTCTACCTGGATCAGGTGTGTTCAGTCCATTAGGATCTGGAACATACCATCTCAGATGAGGAAGACACAATGACATGGTATCCCCCAGCTTCTGATTGGCTGAACACACAGCATCCTTTTCATGTTGGAGTCTCACCAGGCCTTCTCCCTGCTTCGACACACACACACACACTTCCTTTGATTGTTTGATGCTGCAGGCTCACTATGCCTCCTGTTATAGGATCCAGGATGCAGAGGACCAGAGTATGCAGTTGTTTTTCACACACATTGTTAAACACACAGTTTTCTGCTGTCGTAGCCCTCAGTAACGTCTTGTTCCTGCTCCACAGATTGAAAATGTAATAAAATATGACTGATTGAAAACCTAACAGCATCAGGTCTCCTTGTTCAGTTCCAGTCTGTCTAGGCAGCTTTAACATGAGTATTGTCCTGAAGCTGTTACTGTTACTTGACTTCATACATGGTGATGAATCAGCATTACAATAATACAGAGATGTGTGGTGGGCCTGGGATGGCTACCTCTGCATCACTGAAACATCTGGACAGGACAGATGCTGACACACAAACCAAAGGCTGACAGATCTTCAAATTTAGGCAGATCTTAGAAACCAATGAGAACTAAAGTCCAGTCAGGCCAAAAGTAATGGACTATCACCATTTCCAAATAAAACTGCTGGAGAAGAACATGCAGAGTCATGGGGCTAAGGGATGCTGACATATATTTGTCCTGCATTTGCCACATGACCCAGACTTCCCTCTAAAACATCCTAATAGAACTGAACCGTCGCTGCAGATACAATATATCAATGTAGAATCACAGTTAAAGAGTAAAAATGATTTGGTTTATCTTAATATTTACCTTCCAATGACGCAGTGGGTGCTGGTCTGTCTTATTCTTATTCCTCACTCTGACCTGTAAACATGGAAATATTTGTATGTACATTTTCAGCAATAAGGAATTAGCTGATATTAACGTGCAGCGAGTGTCATCTTTAAACAAGCGTCTCTCGTTATAAATGCGTTTGTTGCTGCACATTTTAAGACCATTTTTAATTTAAAAGTTAAACACGTCATTAAAAACTGTGTGCTCTTCATTCCTTAGCCAGTGCAGCTATTTGTTCCTCACTTTGTCTTGATTAAGTCGATCATATTTGTTACTGTTAAATGAGGAGAAACAAACTTACCAACTGCTCAGTATATTTAACCTATTTCCTCTGTAGGTTCTTTTCTTGTTATCGTCATCTCAGCTATTTAAGCAGTTTGCCTTGTCAATACTTTTCTTGTTATAACGAGATATGTATCGTGTAATGACAATAAACACACTGCTGTGTCATAAAGTTAATCCGTCTCTCTGCATAGCTGTGGAGAACAGCTGGGACGAATTGTACGACTCCATCTCTCTGGGAACATACACACATCTGGGTATAACATTAAAGCTTAGGAGGTGCCTCCACATTCACAGTAAAGGGTGAGAACCTGAAATACATTCAGATGTAACTAGTGTCTCAGCAAGATGTATACTAAATGTATACTATGTATACTAAATGTGTGTATAAATACTTGATGAAACATATTTGTGTTATTACTACAAACCTAAATATGAGCAGTGTGACATTTATTTACTAATATGGAATAAGTGAAGTTGCTTCTGTTTAAAACCTTATGAAAACATTGTTTTAGGGAATGCAGATGATTACTGCCTGGTGTGAGCCTCACTTGAAGATGATCCTGACAAGAGCATCATTGAAATGGTAAAGTAACATAAACATTTGTGTTTTGTATGATCAATTTACTCACAAATGTGTGTGTGTATTACCATAGAATTTAGATCATTGTGGAGTCTTTTGTACTTCATGTCTTTTTATTGATTTGGTTTCAGGTGCAGTGTGATTCCTGTAATGGTTGGACACATTTTGAATGTGCCCAATATCACAAAGACAGTGGTGCACCATATCTTTGTAGTATCTTTGTATATAAAAATAAATGTGTATATAATATAAATATATATATAAAATCTAATATTTTACCACAGGTAGCATGATTTGACAGTCCATTTTACCCTATCGAATCATGCTACCTGTGGTAAAATCTAATTATATAGTTCATTTAGTTAATATTACAGGGGTAGCCTGATTTGACAGTCCATGCTACCTGTGGTAAAATATAAGCATGGACTGTCAAATCATGCGACCCCTGCCCATTTAGTTAATATTACTGGGGTAGCATTTTTCGATAGGGTAGTGCGACTCGACAGAACACCGGATCCAGAGTCTTTTCAGGCCCAGTGCAGATGGGAAAACGATGCCTGAATAAGGACTGTCTAGTCGTTTCAGACCCAGTGAGACTGAGATGCTCCTGTTTGGATTTATCTCCACTAGGTGGCGTTAAAAGTCTGTTAAAGTATAAACCTTTGTAAATAAATCCTTATTATTATTATTTATGATGAGAAAGACGTGTTCAATGACCAATTATATCTATTTTTGAAATAAATAAAAGATAAAATGATTGTATTGTACAGTGTCTCCAGTAACATGAACATGAGTATTTCTGAACCTGAGCAACCTCAATAAACGACTGAACTGTTGAGTTAAGGCTGAGACGTTCTCCACGAGAACAAGAACAAAGTTCTCTCCAGAACATTTTGTGTTATGAGAGAAACTCAAGTCCCGAAGTTTCCAGATTCCACTGACAAACCCCCCCAGTAGTGAAAACCCGCCCACTCTGATAAAAACCAGTCCAAATAATATCAGTACTAGATATCACACATCAGCTCAATGATACACAGTATGTACATGTTTGGTTTCACTCATCACAAGACTCTGGAGAACAAAGTCACTTGGTAGCGATCAGTAACATATAAAAGCAGTCATGTATAGATCCCCCACGAGACAACGAGGCACATTTTTACAGCCCAGGATCATAAGAAGTAGCAGAAACTGGCAACACTGGTGAAGAACTGGTGAGGAACTGGTGAGGAACTGGTGAGGAACTGGTGAAGAACTGGTGAAGAACTGGTGAAGAACTGGTGAAGAACTGGTGCATCTTTATCCTTTTCCACTGACTCTGACCAATAAGAA
Source organism: Mastacembelus armatus (assembly GCF_900324485.2). Classification (NCBI taxonomy): domain Eukaryota; kingdom Metazoa; phylum Chordata; class Actinopteri; order Synbranchiformes; family Mastacembelidae; genus Mastacembelus; species Mastacembelus armatus. Next base: position 15,976,444 of record NC_046650.1, on the reverse strand, counting down.
GCAAATCTGACTGTTTCCTGTTTCCTTCAGTCTGTGACAGAAAACTTGTGACACTGTAACAGTAACAATGACTTAGTGCTGCTGTGTTCAGGTCACATGTTTAAACTATAACCAACAGGAAACCACACCCAGCTGATCACACTCAGCTCCTTCTAGACCTAACCAGGACATAACAACATCCAGTTCATGGACCAGTTCATAATGTTTCTCCCCCTGTCAGTCACTTTGTAATGTCTTGGTACAAACATTCAACTGTGGTTTCACCTTTGACCTTAGTCTAGAAATCTGTCAGATGATAAAGTGGCAAATTACCTGAAACTGGTGTTTGTCTTTGTAAAATATGACAACAAATTAAATCATTTCCAGCTGAGCTTCAGCTTAATAAGTGTGTTTATTACAAACTGCTACAAACACAACAAGCAGAAATAAAACTACAATGAAACCCAAATAAAAAGATCCAAATCAAATAACAGCCATTAGAATGAAATCAGGAAAGGCCTCCTTAGAGGACGTCACTGACTCTGCTGTTTTAAGCTGCTCAGGTCTTTGGATCCACATTTACCACAGTGAAAGCTCTGCCACCTCTTGTTTTCAGGCTCCTTTTGGTGGAACCCTAAAGGACGAAGGCCCTGAGGAACACCAGGGAAGCATGGCATGATGGGAGGATGTCCACAGAGAAGGAGAAACGCCAGAGACGTCCAGAGGAACACTTGATAAACCACGTCCTGCCTGAGACAAGAACAGACCCTCAAACTGGAGCAGGCTGTAGTTCTTTTCTCAGGCTGTGGGAATCAGGGTCAACACAGTTATAGATAATAATGTCTGTTTGTCTTGTTCTTGTCACGTTCTCCAACATGCAGCAGCATTAAACTAAACCCTGAGACCAAAGTCTGACTAGAACAACACACACCTCACTGAGGAGAAACAGTAATATCACCATCAGCAGACACAGTGAACACAAACAAACCACGGGTGTGACAGAGAACAGTCACTTTCCCTGCATTCCTTTTGACTTGTGTGAAGTATTTACCCTGCACATTGTTCCAAGTCCAGCTGACTCTGAGCTAAGAGGTAAAACAGGTTTGACTACAGAACAGAACAGAACAGAACAGTAATCTGTTACTACCTGCCTATTACAGGTTGCTAGACCAGATCTGTTTATGGACTGCCATATTTCATGCAAGGAAACTGAGACAGTCCTTGTCCCCTCCTGTCCTCTATTTGTATCTATGTCTGTTTGCACTGGAGTAACCCCACGTACCTAAACAAATTCCTTGTGCAAGTGTACACAGACACTTGGCAATGAAGCTCATTCTGATTCTGAAATATGACTCAGTAGGAAACTATTTGATTCAGTCTGGGCACAAATAAACATAACTTTGTTTAATGAGGCTGGTAAATCACATGACACACTGAACATTCTCAAACACCATGAACAAACCTGGGTGACTGTCACACAGCAGGTACTTAAAGACAAACCTTCCTGGTGAATCAGTTCATCCCAGTGATCAGTGATCAGCTGCTTTAAGACCAAACAGGAGTTCACACCTGGTGAGACACATCCAGTTAGCACTGCTCTGTGGTTGCTGAACCAAACCACACAGGGATGGACGAGCACAGAACAGACTCACTGGTTCCTCTGTAGAACAGTTTCCTATGAAGATGTTGTTTCAGCTGAAGCAGAACAAAGTGGAGCAGCAAAGCAGCTGGTCCCTATGGTCTTCACACTTTGACTCAGATTCAGAACCAGACTAAGTTGCAAGCTGTCCAGCACACACCTTAAGTACTCTGGGACTGATCTCATCTGGTCCTTTTGCTTTGTTGGACTTTAGTTTAGCTAGTTCCTTCCTCCCCCGTTCTGTGGCACAGACTGGGCCTGTGTATTGTGTTGATGAGGAGTCAGATGATGAGGGCAGGGGAGGAGTTATTGGAGGTGAGGTATACTTCAATGTTGTATGGCTGCTGATAGAGGAGATGGTATCAGTGGGCAATGGGGAGGCAGCATTGGCAGAGATGTTGGGTGGGGGGATGTGAAGAGACCCCAAGGCATCAGCTAAGGTGGTGTAGGGAGGAGGGATGGTGTGTGAGGACACTGGGTCAGAGTAAGAAGCAGAGGTGGTGTCAAATCTATTAAAGAACAGGTTAAGTTCATTAGCAAACTTTGAGTCTCCTTCCACAGCAGTGTGCGACTTCTTATAGCCAGTCATTATTTTCATCCCATTCCACACCTCTTTGATATTGTTCTGTCTCAACTTGTGCTCTACTCTGTCTCTATAGAGCTGCTTTGCCTCCCTCAGCTTCCTCTTGAGTTCCTCCTTGTCTCTTGCCATGAACGTCCTCTTCTTCTTGTTGAGGAAGCCTTTAATGTCAGATATTAACATAATATTGATCATTTGAAAATGGTTAGTGTATAATATATTATATATATGTTCAGTGTTATGTCACACACACACACACACACACACACACACACACACACACACCTAAAGGGCAATGTAAAAACTATTTGAGCAGATTGTGATTGATAGCAACAGTAACCATGGTTAGGTCACAAATTCTTTCCATATCAGGTGACGCATACCCAAGTGACTAATATATATAGCTCAGTCAGTCCTCGCTGAGTGTTTGTCCGTGTCATGGGAACATCTGTCGTGGACCTGGACCAGCTGGATCGCACCTCGCTCTGTGCGCCAGTTGAAGGTAAACATGGTGGATGTTACTGAGCAGCTTATAGGACGATAATACGTTTAACATGACATCAATAACGTTTTTATTGCAATATATCGAGTCAGTTTGTTTTAACTGTTGTTAACCTGTAACTAAAGGAGAGTGGCCATGATTTGTCTGATCTGTCGTGCGTCTTTTGATTATTTCTGATTGGATCTTTTCCAAAAAACGTCCCTCACTCACATTTTGTCTCGTTTTTATTAGTTAACGAAAATGTCATTACTTCATTTTTATTTAGTCAGTGAAAAGTCGTTGACAAAATATTTTCGTTCTAATTTTCGTCAACGACATTAACACTGGTCAACAACTGTCACATTATATTTTGACATTAATTTCATACATGCAGCATTTGTCTTGATGAGAATAACAGAGGATAATTTATTCAGCAGCTATAAAATAAACCAATTAAATGCATCCTCACAAGAACAATCACACAATCATTAGCAGGGATGCAGAACTTAGTGGTTAGAACACAAGTTATATCTTACCCAGACATCCAGGAACTTTACCATGAAAAAGAAAGTTCAACCATGGACCGTTGGATTCTTCAGAGTCTGAGGGTCGATGTAGTGACTTGTGTTATGACCTTTACAGCACTGGAGCTAATGACTCCAGGAATGTGTTGATACACAGTGATAGTTTAGGAAGAGTTGTCTCTTTGCTGTGGGCGGGGCCTAAATATGTTAATTAGCCCACGTGTGATGTCACACGGGGCTCAGATTTGAAACCAGGAGTTCTGGATGTTGGTTTCTGACAAAGCTGGAACAACACTATGCAAGAAAACACCCAAAGATATTTGAAAAACACATTTAAAAGTTGGTGCTGCATCTTGTCTCTTTTAAAAAGTCAATGATTAAAGATTTTCCTCCTTCTACCTTTGACCTTTGACCTCATGTGTTTCTGTCTCCTCTGACAGGAGAAGATGGTCTGCTGGATCCTGCTGCTCATCAGCCTGACCCCCTTTACCTGGGGTCAGTTTTTATCCACTAACTCAAATCAATTGGAAATCCAAAATAATCCAAGTTGTGAGTGTGTGTGGTCGTCACTTTCCCTCTGTGTCTCCTCAACAGGAACATTTGTAGTGAATGTGACACAGAGCTCCTATCAGGCAGAGGAGAACCACGACATCACACTGGACTGGACCTTCACAACCACAGCTCACATGTCTCTCTCAGCAGTTTACATCTTCTGTCAACTGTTAACTGAGGACAAAGACCCAGTCCTGTTTCATCTACATGAGGGTGTTGAGGTCCCAGAGTCTCAGGACAAACAGTTTTCAGGACGAGTCCAGTTTGACAAAGACGTCCTCAGAGAAGGACGAGTCAGACTTCATGTGTCCAGACTCAGGACTGAGGACTCTGGTCTGTACCGGTGTCACGTGAAGACAGATGATGGTAGAGCCTATAACAGCTGTCGCCTCAACGTCACAGGTAAGTTGGTTCAGTGAAACTTTCCTCACAGATTCATTTCAGCAGCTTTTTGCTAAATAAGAATCAGAGAAGAAAAGTATTGTGGAAACTACAATCCTTCCTGCTCTGCCTGAACTGAACTGATTCACGTCCTTCTTGCAGAAAAGTTGTTTCTTCACATGAAAGACACAGATTTGATTTGTCTCTTTACAGCAGCGAGGGACTGGTCTGAACCTGAGAGAGAACCTGAGAGACCAGACGCAGCAGGTTGGAGATGGATCGTCCTCATCTGTGGACTGGGACTGACAGCAGCAGGTGGACTGACTGTGTGTTACTGTTGGTTCAATAAGGATCAGACTGGAAAAAAAGATTCCAGAAGAAAAAGAAACTACAGCTCAGGTTCTGCATCAGAGGAACTCGTTTGATCAACAGAATCAGACCAACCCTAAAGTCCATTTTCCAGCTCAGACAGAAATCAGTGGTTTGTCATTGGCTGCAGGTCAGAAAACTGCACATCAGGACACATCAGACAAACCAGCAGGTAACCTGAGCAGCAACTTGATGCTTCATGTATGTTCCATGTTTCAAAGAAGAAAACACAGAAAAACACATCTTTTCCTTCCTGTTGCTCATATTGTTGCTCTGTTTTATTTATGTATGTTACATTTTTTATTTGTTCCTATTGTTGCAAACATTGATATTTGTGTACATTTGTAAATAGAACAACACTAATTTGGAAATATAATAACTTTATATTTCATTGTTTTATCTCTTTATTTTAATTCATTCTGTGAATGAAGACAATAAAAGTCTGAACTGGAGTCAAATAAAATCAGTTTGTCCAATAAAGCAGGTTGTTGCTGTGAGATGATTCCACCTGGTGGTTTCTGGACTAACCTCTCTGTTCCTGGTGGCCTGGATCCACCAGCCTTTTGGTTCACAGCCAAACGGATCATTGGCTTCAGTGGCTTTTACTTTGAAGGATTTAGCTGCTTCCACGTTGCTCAACAAGGCTGCAGGACGACAGCATGACAGCCACACGCTCCATGTACAGAGCTGGAACTTCTAGAAACTCCAACATTAAATATGAAGGAAGGTTCACAGTCAGGAAGCTGTTTCTGCAACTCTCCAAGTCCTGCTGCTTCATAAAGAGCTTTGGTTTTTGACTATAGGAAAAGATATTTCTTCTCCTTCATGTTGATGCACTAAAAAGTCAAACAAAGATTGTTCCCAAGTCCTAAATCTCAGAGTCCAAGTCTCAAGTCACTGTGTGGGACTGAAGCTCAACTTCCCTGATGAAAGACTCAAGTCAAAGATCAAGATTTCAGAGGAAACACATGAACTCAGCTGTTTATCAGAGAAGAGGGGTCCAGTTAGACCATCAGCTCCTCTGACAGGACTGTTCTGGTGCCACCTGCTGGTGGATTTTGGGAACAGCTCCACAGGGAACAGCTCACACTGGTTTGTTTCAGTCTCTAATGAGAAATGATCCAGTGAATTATACTGTGCAACATCAAGATAAGGAAGGTGACAAATGCAGCCTGGATGACCAGAGGATTCAAGAAATCAAAGGTTAAAATGCAGCTGATGTTTGTGCAGCACTTTTTGCTCAACTGATGAATCCTCAAACTTCTACTGACTGATTTTCAGAAAGCCAAGACCCAACTTCAAACAGTGGAACTAAACTCACTTCATCCACTTCCTTCTTGGAGCCAAGAGCTGAACTAGAAATGGTCTTGTGGAGATCAACGGTCAATAAGAACCTACGAGTGTGGGACAGAAACGTGAGCCAAAGAAAAACTGAACTTCTGAACTGAAGTTAGATGTTTCTTACCAACAGAGAGACGACCCAGAGACTGAACCCTCAGGTACAACCCACATTGGATTTCTATCAGAATTTGGGTGATGATCAACAACAAAACTCCTCTTAACATTACAACATAGTAACTTCCTGCTTTGGACAATCCCAGTCTGACCATGTCCAAACTTCCCTAGTAATCACTCTCCAATTCATACAAGGAGCAAATCATGATCAAAGTCTGATCAATTCATGGTTAAAGAGTTAAAATCCAACAACATCAGGCAAAGAAAAGCCAGTCTCAAACCAATTTTGGACTGACAGAACCATGAAACCCAAGACTATCACAGTCCTGATCTGGGCTGCAGATGCTCATCTGGAAGACTAGTTCAGATGTTAGTAACTAGGCTGCTGACTTTCTAGGACACGAGACAGATACAAAGACAACAGACTCTACAATACTTCCCTTAGGACTGTGTCTGGAGGCCTGACCATGATCCAGGGCCAGAACATGGTGGTCGGACGGTTAGTGGCTAAACTGCTCCCCCTGCAGGACATCAGACAGAAACAGGCAGAGCCAGAGTGGTGTTAAAGAGCCAGTGCTTGTTGAGCCCAGGTTCTTCAGTGTCAAGGAAACCATCTAAAGGAAGAGCTCACCTTTGTCCACGAGTCTTCAGGGCCCTTATGGATCCACACGTTGCAGACCCGATGTCTGGTCTCGGTCCGACGTGGTTTTAAGGAGGCACTTTGAGCCTGAAGGCCTTGAAGCTCAGTCCGCCATGCGGCCACGCTGCTCTGCGTGTTGGGGCGTCACGCACCTGTAGCAGGTGCAGACAAACAATGAGGGAGGGTCGCACCAACAAAGTGTCTTTGCTAAAGAAACGCTCGGTGTCTCACCTTTGCCGGACTCTGGGTCCCTGGTCCTGCAGACACAGCTCTGTTCAGGTGAATAATGATCAGATCCACTACAGCCTGAAGCCACGAGGCTTTGTCAGGACGACCCCTCACGTGCAGTTCTCCAACTCAGCCAGCAGGTGTCGCTCTTCTATAAACTATGATCAGGTTGTTCAATGAAAACTAATGATTTGACTTCCTGCCATAAATCCACAGGTTGGACTGTCTCTCTCTGTGTCTGGATATTTCCAGGCTGTTATGGTCTAAACCAAAAAACACATGACCCACCTCTGCACAGCTGGAAGGATTTTGTGTGGATCAGCTGAACCGACACTTCATCATCTTCCTCTGCTGAGTGATAAGACGAAGCAAGAATCAAGTGTCTTTACCCAAACACAAAAGGACCTTTGTGTGCTGGGAAACAGAAAGTATTTGTACTAAATGTTGAAGGACCAATACATGGACTGCTTTAAAATGCTGACCTAGTCAAATCATGAAGGTGACTTATATATAGTTCACAAGTTAAACATGTTTCTGAGCAAAAACAGGAAACACTTCTATTTCAGGGCTGTTGTTAAATAAGTGTTGTTAGTTCATACTTGTTCTTCATCGTTCCAATAAAACGTCTTCCAGTTTTGTGGAACTGTTGCTTTAAAAGCAGTTTAACTTCTATAACCCATGAGCTGTTTTACCTTTGAAGACCCTTAATTCTCATCACGACACAATAAGTCACAGTAAAAATCATTTTGAGGCACTTTACTGACTAAGACAAAGAACTTACAGTATTTTAGACTGAAATCATTTGAATATACACAAAATTATTCCAACACCAACCAATCCCAGGTTCAAGCTGCACAATTCAAAGCTGTCGCTCGCTGCAGGTTTGACATCTTGCAGATTATAAACCACATTTTGTTTCAGAGGAAAATTTGGTGAAGCCACGTTTTATTTTTCAAAACTTGTAAGTTCAGGTTGTAAACACTCAAACGACTTCCTGCTTCACGCTGCATGATGGGACGTGACGTGTCATGTGGTGGACAAGCAGCTGCCTGGAGGAAGGAAAACATTTGTGTGTGGTTGAAACTTTGTTCAGACGTGTATAAGATGAAGAGCTGGTGAAGGACAGAGCACCAAGAGGGAAATGAGTAGGAACCATGAAGATGTTCTCAGTGACTGGTTACATATCTGTAGGACCTTTCCAGGCCCTGTAGGTTCCATTAGACTCACAGAGAGAGAGGACAGTAGGACTTCACTCTGGTGTATTTACATTTTTACATGTCCTCAAACTCCAAAGTCCAAGTTCTCAGGTCAGAGCTGAGTCTGTGGGGATGAAGTCACACCTGAGTCCGTCTTTATGTTAGTGATGGTCACTGGTTTGAGCTGATTAGAAGAAATGCAGCAGGAGAAGCTGAACCATCAGGGATGTTGACAGTAACTTCATGTCTTTGCTGGTGGACTAGGGACTCTGTGCTTGAATCTTGGTTTGGACCTGCACAGTAGAAAAGAGACAACAGTAAGTGCAGACACAGGACAGACACAGTTCAACCCAGACAAAGTTTGCATAAATACCTTTTTCTTCTTGGCGTTGACAGAATATTATCACTGCCAGAGCTGCCAGATTCATTGCAGCTAAAGCTCCGATAAATAAGGCCAGAAAAACGTAATCCTGATATGGATTTTCCTGTGGGGGGTTTTCACCTGCATGGACACATAAGACAAACACATTGGAAATGGAAAAACAAGTTTTAGTGCCCTCAGCTGGTTTTTACGAGACGCTGGTCACAGATTTGCTGTTTCTCTTGGTCGACTTTGTTTTAGTCCCTTTTGTGGCCTGGTTGTTTAAACTGACAGGACCCGACAGTTTGTAACGTCGTGTTTCTGTGTATGAATGAGCTGAGTTCATTCAGTTTAGAAACTCACTGCATCACCTAATATGGACCCACGTCCAGAAGCTGCTGCTCCAGGTGTGGACACGTCACTGTCGCCTCCATCGGGGATCACGTTCAGAAGAAACTTTACTGAGGGTGGAAATCTGAATCAGTTTGGCAGCTGCTGCCGTGTTGACAGTCCTGATCTGCAGTGACGCTACAGTCGACTTACCAGAGCTCTCAAACGCCCACTGCTTCTTGACGTTGTCATAATCAACAGCCAGACTACACCAATAACTTCCAGAGTCTCCGGCTGTGACTGTGGACAGATGAAGTCTGATCCGTCCTTTTCTCAGGGCGTCTCTGTCGCACTGGACCCGTCCTGCAAACTGCTGATGCTGAGCCCCTGGCACCTCACTTCCTTTTACCATGTAATACACAGTCTTCAGAGACCCTGACACACACTCCAGGAAGGCCGCAGACAAGTCCATGGTGGTCTGAACGTCCCATCCGATGGTGATGTTGTGGTTCTCCTCTGCCTGATAGACGTTCTGGCTCTTCTTCACAGCAAATATCCCTGCAGAGGAGAGACAGGGAACAGACTGTAATGAGTCTTAATCAGACTGTGTCATGTCTCTGATAGTTGTCAGATTCATTTGGAAAAGGAAAGGAAAGGTTGGACATAGTCCTAACCACAGACAGAGGTCAGGCCAAACACCAGAAGGATCCAGATCATCTTCTCACTGTGAGGAAACAAAAAACATTTTATTAGATGAAGAATAGAATTTAATTCACACAGAACAGATCAGCTGATCACTGGAGTCCTGAACATATTTAACTGCATCGTCAGCACAGATAAGATCTTGTCTTGTCATCACACTGTGCATTTATTGTCCCACCTGTTCACGTGTTTGGAGGCTGATGGTCTGTCAGCTGTTCCCAGGAACCATGAGCTCCTCCCCAGGTTCATAAGTACAAACAAGGTGAAGACACAGTTTTCCTGTTGGACCAGTTCCTGGCTGCATTATAGTCTGACGTCCTGGGAAAAAACCAAACACACTGGAAAAACCCTTTAAGTGACTGATATGAAGCTGAGGTTCTAGAGACTCAGCTCAGGTTTCCATAATCCCCCAGTGACCCCATGGTCATATTTATAGTTTGGCTGCTTCTGTTGAAACCAGTAGAACTTAAAGGGACCAAGAACATGACAGCTGCAGATTTCCTCTGTGTAGAAAACACCCAACAACTGTTTTATGATCTAGACAAACCAGTGTGGATGAACAAACGTGTTAGAAACACTCCAGGTGAATGTGCTCAGACCGTCCTGGGACTTTATTACTGCTGACAAACCCAAAGAACCGTAAAGATCAGACCCTGGAGAAGATTTTCCACATTTACAGTAAAGAAGTTCAATAAAAGATGAAACATGACCAGTCTGGTTGGTTCAGAGCGAGTTTCTCATTTTTCTGACAGTGATTTAAAAGTGCGTCATGCTCAGTAAACAAAGACAGGAAATGTGTTTATGCAACAGGTAAAAGACAAAGAGTAAATCCTGCACTGGGTTTGACTTACTGACCTGGTTGGAGGAGATGGAGCAGCTGATTAACTCGCTTTATGTCGCATTAATTATTTAATGACCAGCTGGATGAACTGAACAGCTTCACTACAAAACAGCCCGAATGAGTCTGACCAGGAAGAGAAAGAGCTTTACAAACAACTGGTGACGGTCATGTGACAGAGGAGGGACTACAAGTTTAAAGAACCTGTGGTAACACACATGGGTCATGTGACCAGGGAAAACACATGAGTGAAAGTGAAAGTGAAACAGATTCAGCTCCAGAGTTAAAACATTTAACCCTCTGGGGTCTGAGGGGGTTTTTGGGGCCTGGACAAATTTTGACATGTCCTGACATTTGTGCTTTTTTCAGTGTTTTTTAAACATATTAATGTCTAAAGTCTAATAACACTGTAATCAGCACAAAATTGGCTACAATAATATGTGAGCTTCAAGTTTATACATTATTGTGTTTTTGAGAAAAAAGTGTTTATGCATGGCTAGTGAAAAACTACAATTTTTTACTCACTGAAATAAGACCATAAAACACAAACAGAACATTGGTTCACAAGACTTTGGAGACCAGCATGTTGTAGGCTAAAGTGTTTACTTCAGAGTGCTGTGAATGTCATCTTGTTCACACATTCACAGTAAACAATACACTGATTTAAATTTTCTAAGACACTTTTTGTCCAGAAAGGCCATATGCAAGAGGGTGTGTCTGAGGATGAATAGTCATGTGATTGTGCTCATCTTGTGCTTCTTTCTCTCTCTCTTGGACCAAGCCCTGTGTTGCTCTGCACTCTCTCTCTCTTTCCTTCTTTTCAAGCTTATCTTTTAATTGCACTAATTGTCTAGTACTCAGACTCCCTCCTACAGGAAACCCCAGTTCCCACCATACAGTCAGTTGTTTACAAGTTCCATTGTACTTCTTTCTCATTTCTTCACATAACGGTGACAATGCAGTTGTCTCTGGCCATGAATTAGCTTCTTTCTTAGTACCCAGTACTAAACCCATTTCTCTAGTAGCCATACTCTTGTTATCTTTCGTCACGCGACCCAGAGTCTTTCACTGTGCTGCATACAACAGTAAATAATAACACAATGGGTCTACCAAGACAACGTCTCATGAACTACTCAACAGTGTAGTGAGTTTCTCTTGCTGTAACATTAGGCAAGGCAAGTTTATTTATACAGCACAATTCATACAGAGTCATTCAAAGTGCTTTACAGAAATAAACGACAGGTTAAAAATACATAAGCAAGAATAAAAATAAAAGGCATGACACCACTTTGTCACCACATTTACCCCTTATGATATCGACTATCGGACCACGCTGACCCATATTTGTGGGTCCCCTACTTTCATTTTGTCCCATCCCTGATGGACTAAAAGTACCTCAACACAGACTATCTGCGGAGACGATCCTGAGTCCCGGACTCTTACGTCTAGGATCGAGTAGACTACAGCCGGAGGTTCCAAACCCCTTATTTAAGTCTACAGCTGTTTAGACCCGTATTCTAAGGATAACACTAAAGCGCCTGGGTTCCTAAGCCCGGGGTCCCTGACCCAATTGGCTTTAGATCCTAGGTTCCCAACCTAATCAACTTTGAGTACTGACCGTGAGTCCGATTGTCTCCCCCAACAGGACAAAATTACAGGTCTGTCTGTGTCTCTGCTGCTTCGCTGTTGGTCCATACTGTTGTTTCTTGGGCTGGATCAGCGGCCGGGCTCCTTAGGACCAAAATATATTCAAGATGTATTAGTTCCCTATGAGGTTTCCAGACCCCTCAGGTCATCTGGGACAGGTCTACTGTGTGTTCCCAGAACCAGAACCAAACAAAGTGAAGCAGCATTCAGTCACTATGCTCCTCACTTGTGGAACAAACTTCCTGGACACCTGAGGTCTGCTCCAACTGTCAGCTCATTCAGATCAGGACTGGAAACACTGTTGTTTCCTGCTGCCTTCAAATAATTGTTCATCCTTGTTTTCTTAATGTGTTTTGACATCTTATTTTAATTTACTTTATTTGATTTCAATTTATTTTATGTTAAATGTCTGTTTTTAGATGCTCTTTTCCATGATTTTAATGTAATTACATGCCTTGTAAAGCCCTTTGAATAGCGTAGTGTATGAAAGGTGCTATACAAAGACATTTGCCTTGCCTAAAGGATGGCAAATTTAATAATAATAAACAACGGGCAAAGCGACAGAGTCACATCAGAGCATACGATCTGCAGGACGACTGACCACGGACAAAGGAAATGATCAACTTTTATATCTGCTCAGCAGCATTAATTTACACTTTAGAGTCACTCATGTAAATCATGCTGGCATGGCAACATATGTAATATGATTAGTGTGTCCATGTCTTTTCGTCTGCTTCCTAATGAAATACAAAGCAGGGTCAAAAGTCTTCATTGAATTCACACAGGTCACACAGAGTTGACAGACATGGTGAACCCTGAGACCAAAGTCTAACTGGGACAACACGCCCCTCACTGAGGAGAAAACATTTCCAAACCACAGTTTCCTACCTGCGGCACCCATGTGCCATCTAATGCAGGTAGGAAACTGTGAAGTCAAGAGTTTTTAGTCACTTCACTTTGTTTCTCTTTCCATCACCCACTGACTCTGGGTCCATATGTTTGGTAGATCAGGTTTGACTTCAGCAAACCAACAGCCTTCTCTTTATGTCACATCATCAGGCACGGAGACATTTAAAATCCTCTGAGATTGTAAATGTAAACAAGTCTCTGCCTTAGAAATCCTTAGTGTCAGGGGGTTTTTGTTTGAGGCCAAAGTCAGATGGAAATGAGTGGAACACTGAAACATGTGACCTGAAACATATTTGTGTGTTTGCTCTCTAACAGCAGGACGTCACCTCAACCTCAGGTTCAGTCATATCTGCCACAGACATAGGACCAACATCGCTGCAGATACTGTTCAGTGTTGGTTGGTTTCCCAGTCCAATGTAGACTCTGATCCTTCCCCGACTCTGGTTCTGGACTCTCTGTTGGTCTCTGAGGTTTTGGTTCATCAGCAGCTGCTGTGAAGAAAAGACACAGAAAAAATGAATGTGATTCTTTGACCTTTAACATCCCAAGAATGTCTTCATCATATCATGTTACATGGGCACTTTATTCTTCTTCAAGAGCAAACTTTAAATCTGAACAATTTGGACTTGAACATTTTATTCATGGAAATTTGAACTAAAACTCTCTCAGGTTCTCTCTCAGGTTCAGACCAGTCCCTCGCTGCTGTGAAGAGACAAATCAAATCAAACAACTTTTCTGCAAGAAGGACGTGAATCAGTTCAGTTCAGGCAGGCAAATCTGCATCACATGTGTGAAGTTGGATCAAGATGCACTTGGAAAAATAAAGTCCAGCCTGTGTCCTCATCTCTCATTCAGGAATAAAGTCTGTTTCTGTTCTGGTTCTGTCACAGACTCAGGACTGAGGACTCTGGTCTGTACCTGTGTGACATGAAAACTGCACCAAGAGCCCACCTCCATCAGCAGGTTCAAATGAGATAATAAAATAATAAAACAATAACTGATGAAAAACATAAGAACTGTGTATTAAAATCTATGTGCAGATGTGAATCTGACAGGTATGTAGTGACCTGTAGACTCCACTACAGTGGAGCCCAGACTGTGACAACTACAACATGTGGCTGCACAAGTCACGTAAACACTGATATGACAACATGACAACAGTCTGCTGCTGAGGAAAACTGTTCTTGTGTTTTAAGAACAAGAAGAAGAAGAAGAAGAAGAAGAAGAAGCACTTTATTAATCCCCAAGGGGAAATTCAGTAATTCAGTAATTTTGTCACCAGTTGATTCTTGAAATCTCTTAAAGGAAACGTCTGCAGAAGTTTACACAGCGTCAAAGTTACTGATGCAACAACACTTCAGACCTACACCACCACATCCTCAGGCTGATTCACATATTGTTTTTATCCAGTACCAGGAGGCTCTGTAGATCTGAGAGTGGAGAGCAGCCATGACAGTAAAAATATTTACTGACCTGGGGTCAGTTTTTATCCACTAACTCAAATCAATTGGAAATCCAAAATAATCCAAGTTGTGAGTGTGTGTGGTCGTCACTTTCCCTCTGTGTCTCCTCAACAGGAACATTTGTAGTGAATGTGACACAGAGCTCCTATCAGGCAGAGGAGAACCACGACATCACACTGGACTGGACCTTCACAACCACAGCTCACATGTCTCTCTCAGCAGTTTACATCTTCTGTCAACTGTTAACTGAGGACAAAGACCCAGTCCTGTTTCATCTACATGAGGGTGTTGAGGTCCCAGAGTCTCAGGGCAAACAGTTTTCAGGACGAGTCCAGTTTGACAAAGACGTCCTCAGAGAAGGACGAGTCAGACTTCATGTGTCCAGACTCAGGACTGAGGACTCTGGTCTGTACCGGTGTGATGTGAAGACAGATGTTGGTGCAGGTTCTGACAAATGTCTCCTCAAAGTCACAGGTAAGTTGGTTCAGTCCAGTTGAACAGTGTCCTTGTGTGTCCATGTTGGACAGACTGTGGTGATAAACTGGACCTGATGGACTGAGGCTCTGAGCTCTGTGTGATTTACTACGATGATTTTTCTAACATCATATCACTCACATGCTGCACATGGCAACAAACATCATTAGGTCCAAGCCCAAACTGTCCAGATGTTCCATTTTTTTAATATTGAAATCTTGTTATTCTTGATCCAAATTTAGCTAAAAACCCGCCGACAATAAAACCACAGCTTAACACAAATCTCCAAACCCCAGATCCAGAGGACACGACGGTGGTTAAAGGTGAGAGTTCAGTTCAGTGCAGTTGCTTTAACAAACCCCTGAATCAGCTCATATTCATGTTTGTTCTGTCCAGTTGCTGTAGCTTTTGTTTGCTTGTTTGATGTCAGGTGTTTCGCACCATCGGGGCGTTCGGGTCTCGGTTCTGGTCGTCTTCATCGTCCTGCTGCTGAGCATCGCTGGAGGATATTTACTGAGACACCAGTTTCTACGACATGTAAGCCCAAAGTCGCTTCTTGTGGTCTAAGTCTTTTGGGATACAACTGGGTGATTATTAAACTTGTGCTTAACTTACTGCTTATTGTTCATCCAGCCTCTGAAGTATGACCCCGCCCCACCAGCCCCAGCTTGAGTGCCTTTTCGTGGAGATGGGAGGATTATACATTCACCTTTTGCACCTGAGAGCTTTTCTTACTGCTCCTCAGTCAGATGAGTCATTTGGAGAGAGAAGCACAGCCCTGAAGAGAAATATGCCATAACTGCAAAGACGTATGGCCAACGGCAGGTTCACTCCAAAGAGCCTTTAGGTTTCTGTGGAGGGAAAAGATGCAGATCCTGATGGCAGCACTTGTTTTGGCGTTAGTGTTCTAGTTTCATACATCACCAGCCATTTTCAGCGATGACCTCTTCCTCACCCAAACCTCACAGGTTCAGTTGTGAGCCAACAAACATCCCTAAGGAGAAGAACTGGGAGTGTCATATTTTGTCTACTGATGTAGACGTGTTGTTCCTGAATATTTGATCCCACTGTCTGTCAGGGTTACTGAGCTGCCTCAGCCTGACTGACTAGTACATGACTGGCTTCAGTTCAGAGTGAAGTGTCAGTCTGAGTTCTGTCCAACAATCTACATCTTAAAGCATTAAAACTTACATTTCACCTGCCACAGACTCACACATTCTTTAAGTTTCATTGGTGCGGACTGATTTTGTAACCGAGCAGACACTGAGACCTCTGGAAGTATTTTATATTGAGAGTAAAGTCAGAATATCCTAAAAATAATATTCATTTAAGGATTTTTGTTCTTGATTTTCATACCTGTATCAGACAATTCTATTTTTCTGTTAGACAGAATGTTCTTATAAAAGTTGTGTATCATTGTTATTGTTGGTTTTGAATATGAATATCCATACATACTAGTTTAGCATTTATTTACACATGCACACTTTACATCTGTTGTTTTATGGATGTTGGTATAGTTTAACAGCAAACACGTTTCTAAATAAACATTCTTCATTAAAAAGCTTCATTGTTCTCTGACTGTTGATTCTGATGTGTGATGATCTGATTAAATCTCTGTTAGTGATAAGAAAAAGGTTTTCAGGCCACAGCTGATCAGACCTCTGGGGCCCGTTCTTCATACGTCGCTTATTACATCCAAGATCATATGATCCAGCTAATCATTATCTGGCTAAGTTGGTTCTTCGAACACACCTGTTGATTAGTATGGCTGGATTGAGTTACCTGAGATCATTGTGTGTTCATGCACTGGTTTAAAGGGGCGATGTATCGATTGTAGAAACACTGATCAGCAAAGCTGCGATTGGTTTCCCACAGTGGCCAAAGAGCGTGCACTTTTTCTCAGCGACAGAACAAGAACTCTTAATGGAGGGCTATGGCGAGTTCCAAAATTTAAAAACGTCAGGGAACAGCTCAAAGGCTGCAAAAGCCAGGAGAGAGGGTTGGCAGGAAGTTGCAGCCAAATGCATAAGTAACAGTGTTAGATGTTTTTATCACTTATTACAGTAAATAATATGTATTTTTCTTTTTTTATTGTCATAATTACTTTAATCTTTTATATTAGAGCCACCAAGGGACCCACTGGAACCTGGGAACAAGTAAAGGTGAAATACAAGAAGTTTCTACAAAATGGTGATATTAACTGTTAACTATATTAACTACATTTACTGTTTTTTACTCCTTTATTTAAAAGACAAATGATGTGCTTGTTTGTTTATATCAGCAAACAGGAAAAAGGCAGAATAAAAACAAAACAACATAAAAAAAAAACAGGCAACCCTCAGACTTGCCAACACTGAGATCTTCCCTTTAGTTGGCCGAAGGTTATTTCAATGCATGCATTTGTCCTGGCTGCAGCTGCACTGTAACGGGTTTGTGGCCCATGGTTGGGGTCAGGGAACGGGGTCATAAAAAACTGCCTACAGGCCCCTGTCCCCAAGCAGGATCCCATCATAGTCACCTGTACACCCCAAAATCAATAATTACTTTATTACTTTTCTACATACAAGTTAATTACTTTATCACTTTATTAATTGTTAGTAATTAATATAATTTAAATAATATTTGATTTAATAACTTTAAATTAGAATAACTGCTGTAACAATTGAATTTCCCCTTGGGGATTAATAAAGTAGTCTTCTTCTTCCTCTTCAGACTCCTCATTTTCTCTGACACTAGTGAAGCGTTTGAAAGCAGCAGACGCCACAAACCGTCTGGTCTGTTCACGGTCCAACAGCACAACCACCTACTGACCCAGGCTGCCTTCATGTAGTCTGCTCTGCATCAGGCTGATGTGGGACAGCTGAAGCTTCCTTCCCTGAAACATGTCAGCATCAGTTTCTGCCTCAGCACCACAGTCGGCTGATTCACCAGAGGGATCCTGGTCAGGAAGCAACAGGAAGCAATGGGCTGCACGTTGCTTCCTGTTTGGAGTGATGGGTGGGCCACTGGGCGGACTGTTAACCTTCACTTTACTTCAGTCGCTTCTTACTGGTCACTTTGGTCACTTGCTGCTGCTGCAGTTATTCTCGGAAGAGCTTCATCAACTGCTCTGTGGTCATTAAAGACCAGCTTCTTGAATCTTGGCTCTAAAATGGTGGTTTCTGAGAGAACAGTGCTGGATTCAATTCTGTGGAACTTTCTGTCCATGGACGCCCAGAGAGCAGCCACTAACTCTTGTCACTTTCCCTGTGGTCACTCTGGTCTGATGCTCAGCTGTCACTCTCTGTACAGGATCAACATTTTGGAGGCTGTGACATAGCTCTCTCTCTCTCTCTCTCTCTCTCTCTCTCTCTCTCTCTTTCTCTTTCCTGTTCGTGTGCTGTGTGTAACTCCGCCCCCCCTCCTCTGAGACACCACACATATTGACCAATCACATGCTGCTCAGAGAGAGAGAGAGAGAGAGAGAGAGAGAGAGAGAGAGAGAGAGAGAGAGAGAGAGAGAGAGAGAGAGAGAGAGAGCAGGGACTATTTATTGGGACTGACAGACTCCAAATCAAGACCAGAGCGATGAGCGGGGCTTTTTAGACACAAACTCTCTACTGGTCCTGAGCCAGAGAGACTTTATCGGACCCAGAGAGTCTTTAACGTGGTCTGAGCTGAGACCTGATCCAGAGAGACTTTAACGTGGTCTGAGCTGAGACCTGATCCAGAGAGACTTTAACATGGTCTGAGCTGAGACCTGATCCAGAGAGACTTTAACGTGGTCTGAGCTGAGACCTGATCCAGTCTGCTGCCGAGGAAAACGCTGTTCTTGAAGGTAAGAAACATGTTTGTGTCCATTCTCCTTCATTGACATCATGTATTGAGGCAACTCTGCAGCAGAAAGGCTTCAAATCTGCATCACATGTGTGAAGTTGGATCAAGATGCGCTTGGAAAAATCAAGTCAAGCTGAAATGTCCCGGGTCCATCAGTCTGCAGGTTTATGCTGGAACGGAGCAGTCAGACCAGAATCCAAAGCTGTGTTTGTTACGAAGGTGTGACTGAGAAGGAAAAGTCTCAGGACCCAAATCAGGACGAGTCTCTATTAAATAATGTTTTTAAAGGGGAAACAAACTCAAAGCGTCTCGTTACTTGTTTTCAGCTGATCAGCGAGTTGACCAGGAATTAATTTGCAGATGGAAAATAACCCGAGACAAAATAATCTGAACGATGAGAAAGTTCCTGTTGGTGCTGGACTGGAAGAAGGACCAGTCTCAGAATCAGAGACCAGACAAGATCCAACATCGTCGGACTGGACTCACCTGGTCTGTTTCAGTCCATCTCCAATGAAGACTTCTTACAGTCAGACGTGAAACCGGAAGTAAATTTAAATTTATATCCACCTCATTCGACAAAGGAGCCGTGACTGTTCCCATGTGACTTTTCAGACAGTAAGAAAAACACCAGCTTTAGATCAACTTCATCTGTTACACAGGAAACAGCGACCACAGTCAACTCCGCCTTCTACATATAAACAGACCGATGAGGGGATTTTGGCGCCTGACACTGTAGACTCAGAATGTTATACCCGGAACAGAAACAGAAACAGCTCTAGCAGCGGATTTGGCTTTTTTTTTTTTTTAAACCGCTTTTCCACCCCCATAAACCAAAACAGGCAGAAACCATCAGCATCTTCCTGTAGAAAATCCTTTGGCAAAGACTTTGGCTGATGCTGAGTTTTATTAAACTTTGTGTTCCTCACTTTGACCTGTAAACATGTAAATATTTGCATGTTCCCTCTGGCTTTTCAGCATCATGAAGGAATTAGCTGATATTAGTGAGCAGCGAGTTTTCTCTCTAAAAAGCGTCTCGTTATAGCGTCAGTGCGTATGTTGCTGTACCTTTAAGACCATTTTCAGCTTTAAAGTTAATAACATCATTCAAACTGTGTGTGCTCTTCATTATTTTAGCCAATGCAGCTGTTTGTTCCTATTCAGTGACTTGTGTTAAAACAGCTGCTCAGTGAGCGTCATGTCAGCTATTTAGTCCAACATCAACATGACCCATGTGCTCACCAATGGGTCTGAGTGTCGTCATAGAATTTAGCTGTGGTGAAGTAGTGAAGTAGTGAAATGCAACCACAGGAGGCATCTGAGACAGTTATATGGAGTCACTGGAGCTAATGACTCCAGGACTGTGTTGATACAGTGATAGTTTAGGAAGAGATGTCTCTTTGCTGTGGGCGGGGCCTAAATATGTTAATTAGCCCACGTGTGATGTCACAGGGGGCTCAGATTTGAAACGAGGAGTTCTGGATGTTGGTTTCTGACAAAGCTGGAACAACACTATGCAAGAAAACACCCAAAGATATTTGAAAAACACATTTAAAAGTTGGTGCTGCATCTTGTCTCTTTTAAAAAGTCAATGATTAAAGATTTTCCTCCTTCTACCTTTGACCTTTGACCTCATGTGTTTGTGTCTCCTCTGACAGGAGAAGATGGTCTGCTGGATCCTGCTGCTCATCAGCCTGACCCCCTTTACCTGGGGTCAGTTTTTATCCACTAACTCAAATCAATTGGAAATCCAAAATAATCCAAGTTGTGAGTGTGTGTGGTCGTCACTTTCCCTCTGTGTCTCCTCAACAGGAACATTTGTAGTGAATGTGACACAGAGCTCCTATCAGGCAGAGGAGAACCACGACATCACACTGGACTGGACCTTCACAACCACAGCTCACATGTCTCTCTCAGCAGTTTACATCTTCTGTCAACTGTTAACTGAGGACAAAGACCCAGTCCTGTTTCATCTACATGAGGGTGTTGAGGTCCCAGAGTCTCAGGACAAACAGTTTTCAGGACGAGTCCAGTTTGACAAAGACGTCCTCAGAGAAGGACGAGTCAGACTTCATGTGTCCAGACTCAGGACTGAGGACTCTGGTCTGTGCTGGTGTGATGTGAAGACAGATGTTGGTGCAGACTATAACACCTGTCGCCTCAACGTCACAGGTAAGTTGGTTCAGTCCAGTTGAACAGTGTCCTTGTGTGTCCATGTTGGACAGACTGTGGTGATAAACTGGACCTGATGGACTGAGGCTCTGAGCTCTGTGTGATTTACTACGATGATTTTTCTAACATCATATCACTCACATGCTGCACATGGCAACAAACATCATTAGGTCCAAGCCCAAACTGTCCAGATGTTCCATTTGGACATGAACAGGTATCAACAAGTCTCTCTGTGTGTTTTACAGCAGCTGCTGATGAACCTGAACCTCAGAGACTAACCGTGGGGCGACGATCAGAGAGTCGGGGAATGACAGGCCTCGATATTGGACTGATAACAGCAGGAGTAGTAGGTCTGGTGATCGTCTGTGCTTTAATCTGGATTGGTCTGAAACAAGTTTTAATCAACTCAGAATGTTCATCACATGTTACTGGTTTAGTTATTTAAACTGGTAAAAAGGCCTGGATGGTTTTTAATTCAATAGTCTGGTGAGCAGACAACAATCTGGTCATAAACACCAAGAAGACCAAAGACATTATTGTGGATTTTGGAACCACCCACAGGACTATCCAGAGTCCTGTTCACACCAGCATGAAGGCTCCACCTTAGGTTGGAAATGAAGTTGGAGCAGAAACAACCTGGTCGCGGCCTAACATGGTGTTATAGCAGGTTTCAGTCAGCAGGTGGCGCTATTGCACTTTGGTGACTCAGGGAGTGTAGCTACAAGACAAACTGCTGTTCTCTTCTTCAGTGATCTAGAGGTTCTGTGATCCTTTATGACGGTGGTAAGAACCTTCACAGTCACAGATTCAGTTGTATCAGCTGTACTGTCTGTAGTTAGTGCTGTACTGACATTGGACATTCTACCACATTTGTGTGGTACTTTTGCTGTACTTGGACTGCACTTTGTACTATGTTTGGGGACATACATTGTACTGACCTGTGCCTTGTTCTAATGTGTTAGTATCATACCAGCACTGAAGATGATCTGTATTAGTTTAGAGTTTGGTTTATGAGGAAGTTTTTCTAAGTCCCTTCCTCAGTGCAAAGCAAATACATTTATGGTAAATAAAGACTCAGACAAAACTCCATTTGAGGTTGTGTGTGCAGTTTATCCAGCAGCAACACACCTGGGGGAGACCTGGACAGGCCAGACACCTGTGCACCTGAGGATCAGTGCAGAGGACACAGCATTTAGCTTCTCGGTCAAGCTAGTGCTCAGTAATTACTGCAATATTTCACATCCTCGTGTAAAGAAGTTTGAAGTTTGTCTCCACACAAGGATCATAGAAATCAAACACAACAACCAACAAAACTACACAAAATGACACACAACATTTCCTGTAACTGTGTAACCACAAAGAAACGATTCAACACGTTTCCTAATAACTGGGATTCAAATGAATGTTAATAGTTGGAAAATGTAAAGTGATATTTATCCTGCCTTCAACCATCTATGAAACCTTCCTCATACATTCACAGGTGGCAGCTGATCTCCTAAATGCTACATCAGGTGTTTCTGACCTGAGGAAAGCTGGTTCCAACTTGTTCCTCTAGGGGACTGATTCTTCCACAGCTACTCGACCCGGACTCAGGATCCAGCAGACCATCTTCTCCTGTCAGAGGAGACAGAAACACATGAGGTCAAAGGTTAAAGGAAGGAGGAAAATCTTTAATCACTAATGACTTTTTAAAGAAGATGAGATCCAACATCAAGTATTAAATGTGTTTTTCACATATATTAGGTTGTTTTCTTGCCTTGTGATCCCCGGAGTGCATCAGCTGACCCCTCAGTGTTGTTCCTGTAGTCCGGCTTCATAAGGAACCAACATCCAGAACTCATCGTTTCAAATCTGAGCTTCCTGTGACATCACAGATCAGTAATTAACACAGTCAGGTCCCCCCAGGGTCTTTGTCCCCCAGTGCCCCACTCATGGGAAAGGGGTTAACGTTAGCTGGATTAAGCCACTTTTCCGTTACACAGTTTTAGCTAGCACTACTCAGCTCTACTGGACTTTGGTCATTTTCCGTTACAATTTGGTGCCACCTAGATGTGAGCTGGGTCGTCACAGCACTGCGGCGCGGAACTATTGTCCTTTACGCGTAGGACCAGAGTGTTGTTTAGCGAGTAGCATTGTCCATTCGTCTCACCAAAGACGATGAAAACGGAAACACAAATGGTCGCTGGCTCTTTAAAAATGGCGGGTTTTATTCTCGCGTCGAACGTCGCTCACGATTCCTCTGGTGACGTCACTTCTTGGCCAATCACTGGCCCGCAGTTTGTTGACGTCACATGGTTAGTACCATCCTCCAGCTTCCTAAACCATCACTGTATCAACACACTCCTGGAGTCATTAGCTCAGGTGCTGTAAAGGTCATGGCACAAGTCACTATCGATCCTCAGACTCTGAAGAATCCAATGGTCCATGGTTGAACTTTCTTTTTCATGGTAAAGTTCCTGGACGTCTGGGTAACATAACTAACCAGTAACCACTAAGTTCTGCATCCTTGCAGTTCTCCTGTATATTCAGGCTGTCCCAGTGTTCCTGTCTCATCATGTGATTCCACACTGACTCCACACTGTGCAGATCAGGGCTCTGTGGGGGTCAGACCACCTGCAGGACTCCTGGTTCTTCTTGCCACTGAAAATAGTTCTTTATAAACTATAGTGGGTTCTTTGGGGGCTTGTTCTGCACAATGAACCTGGCATCAAGCAGACACCTGATGGTGGCGTGTGATAAGAATCTAAAACATCTAATGTGCCTAAAACGTCTGCACAGTGCTGTATATGATGACCCCATAAATGAACATTTAATAAACAATGTGCAATGTTTTTCCCTTTGTGCTTTAGTTATATTCTACATTGCCTATTAATTGATATGACATACACTTTGGGTTAGTAATGTTAGATTTCATCACTAATTTGTGTCTGTTTCTCTAAAGTATGCACCATAGATGGAAAAAGAATAATATACTAGTACTATACTAATGTTTGAATAGTAAGTAGTTAAATATACTCATGAAATATAAGTAAATATAAATATTTAAATAGTTAAATAACAGCTATTAAAATGGCTCTAAGATATGATCCAGTACATGAACAGACAGTGAACAGACTGTAATTAGACAGAGGACAGACAGAGGACAGTCTCTGTGTGGACCAGGTGTTTCCCACAGGAAGAAGAAAAGACAGAACTCTTCCCATTTCTCAGTCAGCTGTGTTTGCTGTGAATCCTGAGGTTTGGACCTTTGCTGTTATCAGAGAAGAGGGGTCCAGTTAGACCATCAGCTCCTCTGACAGGACTGTTCTGGTGCCACCTGCTGGTGGATTTTGGGAACAGCTCCACAGGGAACAGCTCACACTGGTTTGTTTCAGTCTCTAATGAGAAATGATCCAGTGAATTATACTGTGCAACATCAAGATAAGGAAGGTGACAAATGCAGCCTGGATGACCAGAGGATTCAAGAAATCAAAGGTTAAAATGCAGCTGATGTTTGTGCTGCACTTTTTGCTCAACTGATGAATCCTCAAACTTCTACTGACTGATTTTCAGAAAGCCAAGACCCAACTTCAAACAGTGGAACTAAACTCACTTCATCCACTTCCTTCTTGGAGCCAAGAGCTGAACTAGAAATGGTCTTGTGGAGATCAACGGTCAATAAGAACCTACGAGTGTGGGACAGAAACGTGAGCCAAAGAAAAGCTGAACTTCTGAACTGAAGTTAGATGTTTCTTACCAACAGAGAGACGACCCAGAGACTGAACCCTCAGGTACAACCCACATTGGATTTCTATCAGAATTTGGGTGATGATCAACAACAAAACTCCTCTTAACATTACAACATAGTAACTTCCTGTTTGGACAATCCCAGTCTGACCATGTCCAAACTTCCCTAGTAATCACTCTCCAATTCATACAAGGAGCAAATCCTGATCAAAGTCTGATCTGGGCTGCAGATGCTCATCTGGAAGACTAGTTCAGATGTTAGTAACTAGGCTGCTGACTTTCTAGGACACAAGACAGATACAAAGACAACAGACTCTACAATACTTCCCTTAGGACTGTGTCTGGAGGCCTGACCATGATCCAGGGCCAGAACATGGTGGTCGGACGGTTACCGGCTAAACTGCTCCCCCTGCAGGACAGAGAGACAGGCAGAGCCAGAGTGGTGTTAAAGAGCCAGTGCTTGTTGGAGCCCAGGTTCTTCAGTCAAGGAAACCATCTAAAGGACAAGCTCACCTTTGTCCACGAGTCTTCAGGGTCCTTATGGATCCACACGTTGCAGACCCGATGTCTGGTCTCGGTCCGACGTGGTTTTAAGGAGGCACTTTGAGCCTGAAGGCCTTGAAGCTCAGTCCGCCATGCGGCCACGCTGCTCTGCGTGTTGGGGCATCACGCACCTGTAGCAGGTGCAGACAAACAATGAGGGAGGGTCGCACCAACAAAGTGTCTTTGCTAAAGAAACGCTCGGTGTCTCACCTTTTCCGGACTCTGGGTCCCTGGTCCTGCAGACACGGCTCTGTTCAGGTGAATAATGATCAGATCCACTACAGCCTGAAGCCACGAGGCTTTGTCAGGACGACCCCTCACGTGCAGTTCTCCAACTCAGCCAGCAGGTGTCGCTCTTCTATAAACTATGATCAGGTTGTTCAATGAAAACTAATGATTTCACTTCCTGCCATAAATCCACAGGTTGGACTGTCTCTCTCTGTCTGGATATTTCCAGGCTGTTATGGTCTAAACCAAAAAACACATGACCCACCTCTGCACAGCTGGAAGGATTTTGTGTGGATCAGCTGAACCGACACTTCATCATCTTCCTCTGCTGAGTGATAAGACGAAGCAAGAATCAAGTGTCTTTACCCAAACACAAAAGGACCTTTGTGTGCTGGGAAACAGAAAGTATTTGTACTAAATGTTGAAGGACCAATACATGGACTGCTTTAAAATGCTGACCTAGTCAAATCATGAAGGTGACTTATATATAGTTCACAAGTTAAACATGTTTCTGAGCAAAAACAGGAAACACTTCTATTTCAGGGCTGTTGTTAAATAAGTGTTGTTAGTTCATACTTGTTCTTCATCGTTCCAATAAAACGTCTTCCAGTTTTGTGGAACTGTTGCTTTAAAAGCAGTTTAACTTCTATAACCCATGAGCTGTTTTACCTTTGAAGACCCTTAATTCTCATCACTACTTAACACTTAGCATCCAATAGTCAACATTACCCTGAAGGTTGGATTCTGTCATCTCATGACTAGGTGCTGCTAAATCTTTCACATTTTACACATTGCATCTTTAAAATAATATGAAACCAGGCAGAGGAAAGACGAGTGGATCCATCACTCACATTTTAATATAAAAATGTAACGACACTTTTTACCTCTGAGCATTTCAGACCAGTGAACTAAACATTAGTGACTTACACATGAGCAAAGAAACACAGTCAACAGTCAGTTAGCTGAGCTAGCTTAGCTGGAAACTTGAACTCTGCAGCTTTAAATATCACAACTTTTCTTCTTTGATTCAAGTAGCAGATACTTTTCCTGAGGTCATTACAGAAGTACTACATGTACAACTTAACTTCAGTGCAACTTAAAGGATCATCAAATACAAATACATCAAGTCTAATACCTCAAAGTGTAAAAAATGCAGCATTAGTGATAAAATCCCTGTGGGACAGAACAGAGATACGTAAACTGAACTGCCAGCTGCTGAGAAAAGAAAATGACTTTAGAGAAACCTGCTGTCCTGCTGATGGTGGAAGGAGTCTTCTTCTTTAACATCCCAGCAAAGGTGGATTTTAGAATCAGTTAATAAACATGAAGGTGTTTTCTGAGCAATTTGAACTGGTTTGGTTTCTGGACTGGACTGAGGAACCAGAGAAATCTTTTTTCTATGAGCGAGAACTGAAATGAGAAGCCACATAGGCAAATGCTTCTCTTGCACTTGGACACAGAGTCATATGAAGCTCTCAGGCTCAGGAAACCTTGGTAGGTGTTCTGAGTTAATTAGCTGATTAGAGTTTGACACCATGAGTCTCCAGCATTGAACTTCTTCACAATATTCTAATTTTCTAAGATAGATTGATTCTTGTCTTTACCCAGTGCTTTAATAGAAAAGGGGTCCTCTTAGTCCTGATGAGTCCAACCAGACCTGTGTGCTTCTTACAGAGCTCAGACTGTGTGTTCAGGGAAAAGCTGCCTCATGGACCAACAGGGTCAAAGTCTGATCTCTGAGACACTTTACACCACTGAAGAGGCGTTTACTGACACATCAGCAGGTTCAGTAAAACAAAGACTGAAGCAGAGTGTGACCAGTAGAACAACTGCTGCTGCTGCTGTCAGTCCCAGTCCAACGTAGAGACCGATCCTTCCTCGACTCTCTGGTTCTGGCCTCTTTGGTTCTGGTCTCAGAGGTCGGGGCCGATCAGACGCTGCTGTGAAGGACAGAAAGATGTAGTGATTTTCCTGAAGAGGAAGCTCTTGGTAGTTACTGTGCTAAGAGAAACAGCAGCTGTCAGACAAACTGCAGTTGGAGCTACTTTCTGTCTGTTTTCATTTTGTCACTTGGCTTTGGTGACGATCACACAAACAACAGACGATGTAAACACAACACAGGCAGATTCACCTGGTGCTCAACCAACTTACCTGTGACGTTGAGGCGACAGTCAGCATAACCACTACCACCACCTGTCTGCACTTCACACAGGTACAGGCCAGAGTCCTCAGTCCTGAGTCTGGACACATGAAGTCTGACTCGTCCTTCTCTGAGGACGTCTTTGTCAAACTGGACTCGTCCTGAAAACTGTTTGTCCTGAGACTCTGGGACCTCAACACCGTTACGTAGCTTCAACAGGACTTTCTCATCAATCGTCCTTTCACAGAAGATATAAATGGGGGTGGAGGAGCTGGGAGCTGTGAAGGTCCAGTCCAGTGTGATGTCGTGGTTCTCCTCTGCCTGATAGGAGCTCTGTGTCACATTCACTACAAATGTTCCTGTTGAGGAGACACAGAGGGAAAGTGACGACCACACACACTCACAACTTGGATTATTTTGGATTTCCAATTGATTTGAGTTAGTGGATAAAAACTGACCCCAGGTAAAGGGGGTCAGGCTGATGAGCAGCAGGATCCAGCAGACCATCTTCTCCTGTCAGAGGAGACACAAACACATGAGGTCAAAGGTCAAAGGTAGAAGGAGGAAAATCTTTAATCATTGACTTTTTAAAAGAGACAAGATGCAGCACCAACTTTTAAATGTGTTTTTCAAATATCTTTGGGTGTTTTCTTGCATAGTGTTGTTCCAGCTTTGTCAGAAACCAACATCCAGAACTCCTGGTTTCAAATCTGAGCCCCCTGTGACATCACACGTGGGCTAATTAACATATTTAGGCCCCGCCCACAGCAAAGAGACAACTCTTCCTAAACTATCACTGTATCAACACAGTCCTGGAGTCATTAGCTCCAGTGACTCCATATAACTGTCTCAGATGCCTCCTGTGGTTGCATTTCACTACTTCACTACTTCACCACAGCTAAATTCTATGACGACACTCAGACCCATTGGTGAGCACATGGGTCATGTTGATGTTGGACTAAATAGCTGACATGACGCTCACTGAGCAGCTGTTTTAACACAAGTCACTGAATAGGAACAAACAGCTGCATTGGCTAAAATAATGAAGAGCACACACAGTTTGAATGATGTTATTAACTTTAAAGCTGAAAATGGTCTTAAAGGTACAGCAACATACGCACTGACGCTATAACGAGACGCTTTTTAGAGAGAAAACTCGCTGCTCACTAATATCAGCTAATTCCTTCATGATGCTGAAAAGCCAGAGGGAACATGCAAATATTTACATGTTTACAGGTCAAAGTGAGGAACACAAAGTTTAATAAAACTCAGCATCAGCCAAAGTCTTTGCCAAAGGATTTTCTACACCAAGATGCTGATGGTTCCTGCGAAGTAGAGAAGTAGGTGGTTCAGCCGGTGCTCCCGGGACGAGTACGCATGCGCGTGTAAAGCGGCTGAAACCGCCCACACTGGCAGTGTTGCCAACTTAGCGACTTTGTCGCTATATTTAGCGAGTATTCAGACCCCTCTAGCGACACTTTTTTTTAAGCGACTAGCGACAAATCTGGCGACTTTTTCTGGTGTTACTGGAGACTTTTGGAGACTCTGATGTGTCTGTACTGCACCGTTCTTACACTTCTCAATTTGCCACAGTAAGACGGCAAATCAGCTGCAGCCGCGGGCCCCTCCCCCGTCCCAAAGCCTTCACAGGCGGCCAAGTCCTCTCGCAGCAGTCCCTCCCTCCCCTCCCTCCCAGCTGCAGTCACAGCAGGAAGTGTGCACGCCTCCGAGTCCCGACTGCAAATGAATCGCGCGTGCGATCATGTATGTGCGTGATCTGTACTGATGCATGGCATAATAAAAAAATAAAATAAAAAGTAAAATGTTCTTTGTCTAAAATAAATCAACTGTATTTGACTCAAACAGCCTCAGTCATTTACAACAAGGCAAATGTATTTAGTTCTGAGAACTTATTAACTGCAGGCCGTCATGCTACATTATATGGCACAGTACAAATATTTTGAGTGTCCCTTATTTCTTATAAAGAATCACAGTTGTCTCTTACTTTCCATTTCTGAAGGCGTCATTTAGCGACTTCTAGCGACTTTTAGGACAGCCAATAGCTACTTTCCTTACTGACGAGTTGGCAACACTGCACACTGGTCTCAGCTGTAACACAGTCCCTGTTCTTGTTATTGCGCACTCGTACCGGTTTTTTGTCCACCTGCTGCTCAGCGTCTCTAAAGGCTGCTCCGGTTTTCTCTCGGTTCGAGACGCTTTGAGTTTGTTTCCCCTTTAAAAACATTATTTAATAGAGACTCGTCCTGATTTGGGTCCTGAGACTTTTCCTTCTCAGTCACACCTTCGTAACAAACACAGCTTTGGATTCTGGTCTGACTGCTCCGTTCCAGCATAAACCTGCAGACTGATGGACCCGGGACATTTCAGCTTGACTTGATTTTTCCAAGCGCATCTTGATCCAACTTCACACATGTGATGCAGATTTGAAGCCTTTCTGCTGCAGAGTTGCCTCAATACATGATGTCAATGAAGGAGAATGGACACAAACATGTTTCTTACCTTCAAGAACAGCGTTTTCCTCGGCAGCAGACTGGATCAGGTCTCAGCTCAGACCACGTTAAAGTCTCTCTGGGTCTGATAAAGTCTCTCTGGATCAGGACCAGGGCAGAGTTTGTGTCTAAAAAGCCCCGCTCATCGCTCTGCTCTTGATTGGGAGTCTGTCAGTTCCAATAAATAGTCTCTCTCTCTCTCTCTCTCTCTCTCTCTGAGCCGCATTTGATTGCTCAATATGTGTGGTGGCTCCGAGCAAGGGGGCCGGAGTTACACACAGCACACGAACAGGAAAGAGAAAGAGAGAGAGAGAGAGAGAGAGAGCTATGTCACAGCCTCCAAAATGTTGATCCTGTACAGAGAGTGACAGCTGAGCATCAGACCAGAGTGACCACAGGGAAAGTGACAAGAGTTAGTGGCTGCTCTCTGGGCGTCCATGGACAGAAAGTTCCACAGAATTGAATCCAGCACTGTTCTCTCAGAAACCACCATTTTAGAGCCAAGATTCAAGAAGCTGGTCTTTAATGACCACAGAGCAGTTGATGAAGCTCTTCAGAGAATAACTGCAGCAGCAGCAAGTGACCAAAGTGACCAGTAAGAAGCGACTGAAGTAAAGTGAAGGTTAACAGTCCGCCCAGTGGCCCACCCATCACTCCAAACAGGAAGCAACGTGCAGCCCATTGCTTCCTGTTGCTTCCTGACCAGGATCCCTCTGGTTTTGTGAATCAGCCGACTGTGGTGCTGAGGCAGAAACTGATGCTGACATGTTTCGGGGAAGGAAGCTTCAGCTGTCCCACATCAGCCTGAAGCAGAGCAGACTACATGAAGGCAGCCTGGGTCAGTAGGTGGTTGTGCTGTTGGACCGTGAACAGACCAGACGGTTTGTGGCGTCTGCTGCTTTCAAACGCTTCACTAGTGTCAGAGAAAATGAGGAGTCTGAAGAGGAAGAAGAAGACTACTTTATTAATCCCCAAGGGGAAATTCAATTGTTACAGCAGTTATTCTAATTTAAAGTTATTAAATCAAATATTATTTAAATTATGTTAATTACTAACAATTAATAAAGTGATAAAGTAATTAACTTGTATGTAGAAAAGTAATAAAGTAATTATTGATTTTGGGGTGTACAGGTGACTATGATGGGATCCTGCTTGGGGACAGGGGCCTGTAGGCAGTTTTTTATGACCCCGTTCCCTGACCCCAACCATGGGCCACAAACCCGTTACAGTGCAGCTGCAGCCAGGACAAATGCATGCATTGAAATAACCTTGGGCCAACTAAAGGGAAGATCTCAGTGTTGGCAAGTCTGAGGGTTGCCTGTTTTTTTTTTATGTTGTTTTGTTTTTATTCTGCCTTTTTCCTGTTTGCTGATATAAACAAACAAGCACATCATTTGTCTTTTAAAAAAGGAGTAAAAAACAGTAAATGTAGTTAATATAGTTAACAGTTAATATTACCATTTTGTAGAAACTTCTTGTATTTCACCTTTACTTGTTCCCAGGTTCTAGTGGGGCCCTTGGTGGCTCTAATATAAAAGATTAAAGTAATTATGACAATAAAAAAAGAAAAATACATATTATTTACTGTAATAAGTGATAAAAACATCTAACACTGTTACTTATGCATTTGGCTGCAACTTCCTGCCAACCCTCTCTCCTGGCTTTTGCAGCCTTTGACCTGTTCCCTGACGTTTTTAAATTTTGGAACTCGCCATAGCCCTCCATTAAGAGTTCTTGTTCTGTCGCTGAGAAAAAGTGCACGCTCTTTGGCCACTGTGGGAAACCAGTCGCAGCTTTGCTGATCAGTGTTTCTACAATCGATACATCGCCCCTTTAAACCAGTGCATGAACACACAATGATCTCAGATAACTCAATCCAGCCATACTAATCAACAGGTGTGTTCGAAGAACCAACTTAGCCAGATAATGATTAGCTGGATCATATGATCTTGGATGTAATAAGCGACGTATGAAGAACGGGCCCCAGAGGTCTGATCAGCTGTGGCCTGAAAACCTTTTTCTTATCACTAACAGAGATTTAATCAGATCATCACACATCAGAATCAACAGTCAGAGAACAATGAAGCTTTTTAATGAAGAATGTTTATTTAGAAACGTGTTTGCTGTTAAACTATACCAACATCCATAAAACAACAGATGTAAAGTGTGCATGTGTAAATAAATGCTAAACTAGTATGTATGGATATTCATATTCAAAACCAACAATAACAATGATACACAACTTTTATAAGAACATTCTGTCTAACAGAAAAATAGAATTGTCTGATACAGGTATGAAAATCAAGAACAAAAATCCTTAAATGAATATTATTTTTAGGATATTCTGACTTTACTCTCAATATAAAATACTTCGAGGTCTCAGTGTCTGCTCGTTTACAAAATCAGTCCGCACCAATGAAACTTAAAGACTGTGTGAGTCTGTGGCAGGTGAAATGTAAGTTTTAATGCTTTAAGATGTAGATTGTTGGACAGAACTCAGACTGACACTTCACTCTGAACTGAAGCCAGTCATGTACTAGTCAGTCAGGCTGAGGCAGCTCAGTAACCCTGACAGACAGTGGGATCAAATATTCAGGAACAACACGTCTACATCAGTAGACAAAATATGACACTCCCAGTTCTTCTCCTTAGGGATGTTTGTTGGCTCACAACTGAACCTGTGAGGTTTGGGTGAGGAAGAGGTCATCGCTGAAAATGGCTGGTGATGTATGAAACTAGAACACTAACACCAAAACAAGTGCTGCCATCAGGATCTGCATCTTTTCCCTCCACAGAAACCTAAAGGCTCTTTGGAGTGAACCTGCCGTTGGCCATACGTCTTTGCAGTTATGGCATATTTCTCTTCAGGGCTGTGCTTCTCTCTCCAAATGACTCATCTGACTGAGGAGCAGTAAGAAAAGCTCTCAGGTGCAAAAGGTGAATGTATAATCCTCCCATCTCCACGAAAAGGCACTCAAGCTGGGGCTGGTGGGGCGGGGTCATACTTCAGAGGCTGGATGAACAATAAGCAGTAAGTTAAGCACAAGTTTAATAATCACCCAGTTGTATCCCAAAAGACTTAGACCACAAGAAGCGACTTTGGGCTTACATGTCGTAGAAACTGGTGTCTCAGTAAATATCCTCCAGCGATGCTCAGCAGCAGGACGATGAAGACGACCAGAACCGAGACCCGAACGCCCCGATGGTGCGAAACACCTGACATCAAACAAGCAAACAAAAGCTACAGCAACTGGACAGAACAAACATGAATATGAGCTGATTCAGGGGTTTGTTAAAGCAACTGCTAATTTGAAGTACTTTATATACCGCTGGGTATCTTGGGAATTATCCCCCAGGGATCAATAAAGTTTGATGATCAGTCTGTATTTTGTTGGATCCAGCTGATCCTGAACTAAAGTTATCAGATAAATGTAGAGCAGGAAAAAGTCCAAGGTTTGACTCTGACATGTAGTGAAGTCCAAGGACGAAGTAGCAGAAAGTTGAAATACTAAAGGACAAGTACCTCAGACCTGTACTTCAGTACTTGATTAAATGTACTTGTACTTTCCACCACTGGCACTAGAGGCCTGTTTGAGGAGGGGAGGGGGTAAATGCTGATTGAGCAGCAGTGAGTTATTAATGATGTGTATATATTAGTTTTAGTTACATAAGTCATTTTCTATGCAGTGTATATGTGGTGGATAAATGCAGCGTTAGATACAAGTCACTGTGCTGTAAAGAGGAGTTGACAGTTTTCAACATGAGGAAGAATTCAGTTTGGATTAATGACATCACTTCTGGAAACTGGCCAGTAGGGGGAGACATTAACACACTTGACTTGAGAGACGATGGTCACTGTTTGATTCCCTCAGGTTTTGTCTTCCCTACTCACATATACATATGAAAAGATGAGGTCAGTGTTTAGGCCCTGACTTTAGGTCCAAGGCCTCGTTAGCAGGAGCTTTGTTTTAGTTGTGATGACACTAGAAGTGATGCTGGACATCACACTGAGCCCCGACTCATCACCAGGTCACAGGAGTCAGATATTGTTGAGTCTCAGCTGTGATGCTGCCAATCAGATCGTATACAGAAATGGATGTTGGAGTGTCTCACCTTTGACCTTTGACCTCATGTGTTTGTGTCTCCTCTGACAGGAGAAGATGGTCTGCTGGATCCTGAAACCAGCAACAACAAACAGCTGATCAGATGTTGGTATGTGCCATCACTTTCAGAAGCAAAATCCTGAACCATGTTCACAGTTTTATTGGTGGATTTCATGTCTCTGGTCTTCATCTCATACATTAGAAAACTAGACAGTAACTTCAGGTGAACACAGGATTAAAATAACAGCAATGAAATGTAGCAGGAGCAGCAGATCAGGCGAGACCAAGGTAGGACACTGTCCAGTAATAATCAGCAGTCAGATGTGGCTGAACAACACAAACACGTCAGACAGTCCAGAGCCTGACATGAGGCTGACAATGGCTGGAATAACTTCCGGCACAAAGACCAACAAACTCAAAGACACATTAGGAAACATGGTGGAAAAACTCTATTGGATACAACGACTGAAGAATCCAAGTGTTACTGTTTTTAGTTCAGATACAAATCAAGACTAACAACGCAGGTCCACGTTCACGCTGAAGGAATGCGCGCTCCCGATACAGTTCACGTCAGGCGGACACTTTGTCCAAGTTTCTTCTCTGACAGAAACTTTCTGTGTCAACAAACTGATGAAACTGTTGGAAAATGAACTTCAGGAGTCTGGAGCTCAAATCGCACAGGACACTGAAATAAAAACATTCACCAGAAAGATGGAAAATCATTTTACGGTGGTTTGAAGCGACTTCCTGGTCTGTGTCGTATTTAATGTTTGGCTCAGTAGCTGTTTCTGTTTCTCCGCATTAAAGTACGTCCCAAACAATCACAGCAGGTTTAGTTACTTGTTTTCAGCTGATCAGCGAGTTGACCAGGAATTAATTTGCAGATGGAAAATAACCCGAGACAAAATAATCTGAACGATGAGAAAGTTCCTGTTGGTGCTGGACTGGAAGAAGGACCAGTCTCAGAATCAGAGACCAGACAAGATCCAACACCGTCGGACCGGACTCACCTGGTCTGTTTCAGTCCATCTCCGATGAAGACTTCTTACAGTCAGACGTGAAACCGAAGTAAATTTAAATTTATATCCACCTCATTCGACAAAGGAGCCGTGACTGTTCCCATGTGACTTTTCAGACAGTAAGAAAAACACCAGCTTTAGATCAACTTCACCTGTTACACAGGAAACAGCGACCACAGTCAACTCTGCCTTCTACATATAAACAGACCAATGAGGGGAGTTTGGCGCCTGAATCTCTCCTGGTCCTGACCCAGAGAGTCTTTTCAGACCCAGAGAGACTTTAACGTGGTCTGAGCTGAGACCTGATCCAGTCTGCTGCCGAGGAAAACGCTGTTCTTGAAGGTAAGAAACATGTTTGTGTCCATTCTCCTTCATTGACATCATGTATTGAGGCAACTCTGCAGCAGAAAGGCTTCAAATCTGCATCACATGTGTGAAGTTGGATCAAGATGCGCTTGGAAAAATCAAGTCAAGCTGAAATGTCCCGGGTCCATCAGTCTGCAGGTTTATGCTGGAACGGAGCAGTCAGACCAGAATCCAAAGTGTTCACCCTGGTTGGACTTCAACAGTCCGATTTCTTAGTAATTGTGGTGTAAACGCTGTGACCCGAACACAGCGGCTCCTCCACCTTTTCCATCACACAGTTTTAGCACTAACTCGGCTCGACCCGGTTTAGGTCATGTTCCATTAGCCATTAGCCATTAGCCTCGCTAAAGACGATAAAGTAGAAACCCGCCACTTTTTTAAACCGGCAAAAAGGCGGGTCTGGTTACCGGATGTGACGCTCTAGTGATGTCACGACCTGTAGTCCGCAGTTCGTTAGACCCTCAGCCCAGAACATAGAACCTGGTACAAGGAAAACCCCCAAAAACTGAGCTCCATTTGTGTCAGTTTAGTTTCTGTCTGCTCAGACCGAAAATAAATGTTGATACAGAACTTTCTGCTGGAACCACCTGGAGAATATGGAAAAGATACTGAATATAAAATTGAATATTTCTAAAGTAGTACCTGGTTAATTCATTTAATGAGAACACCTGTATTTCCTTAGAATGTGTTTTTAATGCAAAAATATGAATCAATTGTATTTGATATATTTCTATATATTAGTTAACTAACTAACTAACTAATAGTTAACTAACTGGACCGTACTGGTTGGTAAAAACAATGAAACCTCCAACTCTTGAGTCTAACTTAGAACATCAGGATGATGAAAGTCTTAGGAACACTAAAATGTCTGTGTGCTGCTCATTTTATATGAGCTAATAAAGTTATTACTAATGACTGACTTCCTGAAAGCAGCACAGTGGGTTAGTGGTTAGCTCTGTTGCCTCACAGCAAGAAGGTTCCTGGTTTGAAACCCATCAGGGGCCTTTCTGTGTGGAGTTTGCATGTTCTCCCTGTGCTTGTGTGGGTTTTCTCCAGGTACTCTGGTTTCCTCCCACAGTCCAAAAACATGTATGTCAGGTTGGTTGGTGACTCTAAATTGCCCATAGGAGTGAGTGTGAGTGTGTGAGGTTGTTTGTCTCTATGTGGCCCTGTGATGGACTGGGGACCTGTCCAGGGTGGACCCCTGCCTTTCACCCAGAGAGAGCTGGGAGAGGCTCCAGCAGATCCCTGGGACCCTGGTTAGGAATAAGGGGGTCTAGATGATGGATGGATGTTTTCAGAGAAAAACAAACTGCAGGTTTTTCATGTTTGTGACTCTTCAGCTCTGTCTCCTCTGACAGGAGAAGATGGTCTGCTGGATCCTGCTGCTCATCAGCCTGACCCCCTTTACCTGGGGTCAGTTTTTATCCACTAACTCAAATCAATTGGAAATCCAAAATAATCCAAGTTGTGAGTGTGTGTGGTCGTCACTTTCCCTCTGTGTCTCCTCAACAGGAACATTTGTAGTGAATGTGACACAGAGCTCCTATCAGGCAGAGGAGAACTACGACATCACACTGGACTGGACCTTCACAACCACAGCTCACATGTCTCTCTCAGCAGTTTACATCTTCTGTCAACTGATAACTGAGGACAAAGACCCAGTCCTGCTTCATCTACATGAGGGTGTTGAGGTCCCAGAGTCTCAGGACAAACAGTTTTCAGGACGAGTCCAGTTTGACAAAGACGTCCTCAGAGAAGGACGAGTCAGACTTCATGTGTCCAGACTCAGGACTGAGGACTCTGGTCTGTACCTGTGTTCAGTGGAGACAGGTGTTGGTAAAGACTATGACAGCTGTCTCCTCAACGTCACAGGTAAGTTGGTTCAGTGAAACTTTCCTCACAGATTCATTTCAGCAGCTTTTTGCTAAATAAGAGTCAGAGAAGAAAAGTATTGTGGAAACTACAATCCTTCCTGCTCTGCCTGAACTGAACTGATTCACGTCCTTCTTGCAGAAAAGTTGTTTCTTCACATGAAAGACACAGATTTGATTTGTCTCTTTACAGCAGCGAGGGACTGGTCTGACCCTGAGAGAGAACCTGAGAGACCAGACGCAGCAGGTTGGAGATGGATCGTCCTCATCTGTGGACTGGGACTGACAGCAGCAGCAGCAGCAGCAGCTGGACTGACTGTGTGTTATTGTTTGTTCAATAAGGATCAGACTGGAAAACAATATTCCAGAAGAAAACCAAATTACATCTCAGGTTCTACATCAGAGGAACCAGTTCGTGCAACAGAATCAGACCAACCCTAAAGTCCATTTTCCAGCTCAGACAGAAATCAGTGGTTTGTCATTGGCTGCAGGTCAGAAAACTGCACATCAGGTCACATCAGACAAACCAGAAGGTAACCTGAGCAGCAACTTGATGCTTCATGTATGTTCCATGTTTCAAAGAAGAAAACACAGAAAAACACATCTTTTCCTTCCTGTTGCTCAGGAAGTGGCCATAGTATAAAAGCCAGAACACACAGCTGATACAGAAAAATAATGGACCTGATGGAGGAAACAGCGTTCTCCATCTTTACTTGGTCCATTATTTTGAAAGGACTTCTCATCAAAGCTATTAGACAGATGTCAAACGTGCACTGTGCTCACTTTATTGGAATAATGCTGAGAAGCAGGTCTGACACATTCACCATATTTACAGAATCTCTGCTATTTCTATTGTAGCTGTTTCATTTAAAGCTGAGACTCATTTGTCATAAGAACATAGAACATTAATATTTCTGTCCGGCACTTGTCTCCTGCTGGATGGAATGATGTGTTCAGGTCTGTTGTGGTGCGTTCACTGACAGCAGAGGGATATAAGGATATAAGCTGGACTCACTGTGTGAGTGTGATATTGGAGTCAGTGCAGAAACTGCACATTTGGAAATATGTGTTTGTAAATAGAACAACACTGATCTGGATTGTCTCTCTGTGAAATAACTTTAGATTCATATATTTAGTTTTGTCTGTTTTAATTCATTCTGTGAATGAAGACAATAAAAGTCTGAACTGGACTCAAATAAAATCAGTTTGTCCAATAAAGCAGGTTGTTGCTGTGAGATGATTCCACCTGGTGGTTTCTGGACTAACCTCTCTGTTCCTGGTGGCCTGGATCCACCAGCCTTTTGGTTCACAGCCAAACGGATCATTGGCTTCAGTGGCTTTTACTTTGAAGGATTTAGCTGCTTCCACTTTGCTCAACGAGGCTGCAGGACGACAGCATGACAGCCACACGCTCCATGTACAGAGCTGGAACTTCTAGAAACTCCAACATTAAATATGAAGGAAGGTTCATAGTCAGGAAGCTGTTTCTGCAACTCTCCAAGTCCTGCTGCTTCATAAAGAGCTTTGGTCTTTGACTGTAGGAAAAGATATTTCTTCTCCTTCATGTTGATGCACTAAAAAGTCAAAGATTGTTCCCAAGTCCTAAATCTCAGAGTCCAAGTCTCAAGTCACTGTGTGGGACTGAAGCTCAACTTCCCTGATGAAAGACTCAAGTCAGACTACTGACCGATCCAAGTCCAATACACAACCACCAACAGGCCTTTTGGAACCAGGACAGGTCAGACCTCCTTGTACAGGTGACACAGCCACATCTAAACAACAACAACCTAAAGGCCTAATGGAGCCAGAACCAGACAAGTCAGACCTCCTGGTACAATATCAGGACTTTTAGCAGCACTGACTCCATCAACAACCACCAACAGGCCTATTGGAGCCAAAGCCAAAGGCCAGTTCTCTTGGCACCACCAGCCCAGCCACCTCTAATTAGGTGGAAATGAAAGAATTAGACATTAGACAGAAATGGAGAGACATGAGAAAGGACAAGGCCGTCACAACAAACACCTGATTATTGGTACAGACACATATGAGATATGACAAGACATTCAACATTACAGACAACTGATTATTGGTCTGCTGAGCTGTCCAGGTGATCTGGTCTGTGCCTTGTGCCTGAAGAGACCTGGGACAGGCTCCAGTAGATCCTCATGACCTATGACAACTGACAATGGACTGGAAATAATAAACTGGTTTTTGGTTTTTGTTCTGTTTATTTATTTATTTCTATTCTATGAAGGGAAAGTAAAACTGTTAGTGGGTCATTGTGGGCCCAGGACAACCGACCGTCGGTGGCCCTGCTAACAGGGCTCATGGATAAGACTGGTCTCCCTGAGCCGCCACACATTTTTCCACCTGACTGATCTAAAGGACAAGCTCACCTTTGTCCACGAGTCTTCAGGGCCCTTATGGATC
Organism: Mastacembelus armatus; assembly: GCF_900324485.2. Classification (NCBI taxonomy): domain Eukaryota; kingdom Metazoa; phylum Chordata; class Actinopteri; order Synbranchiformes; family Mastacembelidae; genus Mastacembelus; species Mastacembelus armatus. The sequence continues at coordinate 15,936,772 of NC_046650.1, read as the reverse complement.
CACACGTTGCAGACCCGATGTCTGGTCTCGGTCCGACGTGGTTTCAAGGAGGCACTTTGAGCCTGAAGGCCTTGAAGCTCAGTCCGCCATGCGGCCACGCTGCTCTGCGTGTTGGGGCGTCACGCACCTGTAGCAGGTGCAGACAAACAATGAGGGAGGGTCGCACCAACAAAGTGTCTTTGCTAAAGAAACGCTCGGTGTCTCACCTTTGCCGGACTCTGGGTCCCTGGTCCTGCAGACACAGCTCTGTTCAGGTGAATAATGATCAGATCCACTACAGCCTGAAGCCACGAGGCTTTGTCAGGACGACCCCTCACGTGCAGTTCTCCAACTCAGCCAGCAGGTGTCGCTCTTCTATAAACTATGATCAGGTTGTTCAATGAAAACTATTGATTTCACTTCCTGCCATAAATCCACAGGTTGGACTGTCTCTCTCTGTGTCTGGATATTTCCAGGCTGTTATGGTCTAAACCAAAAAACACATGACCCACCTCTGCACAGCTGGAAGGATTTTGTGTGGATCAGCTGAACCGACACTTCATCATCTTCCTCTGCTGAGTGATAAGACGAAGCAAGAATCAAGTGTCTTTACCCAAACACAAAAGGACCTTTGTGTGCTGGGAAACAGAAAGTATTTGTACTAAATGTTGAAGGACCAATACATGGACTGCTTTAAAATGCTGACCTAGTCAAATCATGAAGGTGACTTATATATAGTTCACAAGTTAAACATGTTTCTGAGCAAAAACAGGAAGCACTTCTATTTCAGGGCTGTTGTTAAATAAGTGTTGTTAGTTCATACTTGTTCTTCATCGTTCCAATAAAACGTCTTCCAGTTTTGTGGAACTGTTGCTTTAAAAGCAGTTTAACTTCTATAACCCATGAGCTGTTTTACCTTTGAAGACCCTTAATTCTCATCACTACTTAACACTTAGCATCCAATAGTCAACATTACCCTGAAGGTTGGATTCTGTCATCTCATGACTAGGTGCTGCTAAATCTTTCACATTTTACACATTGCATCTTTAAAATAATATGAAACCAGGCAGAGGAAAGACGAGTGGATCCATCACTCACATTTTAATATAAAAATGTAACGACACTTTTTACCTCTGAGCATTTCAGACCAGTGAACTAAACATTAGTGACTTACACATGAGCAAAGAAACACAGTCAACAGTCAGTTAGCTGAGCTAGCTTAGCTGGAAACTCGAACTCTGCAGCTTAAATATCACAACTTTTCTACTTTGATTCAAGTAGCAGATACTTTTCCTGAGGTCATTACAGAAGTACTACATGTACAACTTAACTTCAGTGCAACTTAAAGGATCATCAAATACAAATACATCAAGTCTAATACCTCAAAGTGTAAAAAATGCAGCATTAGTGATAAAATCCCTGTGGGACAGAACAGAGATACGTAAACTGAACTGCCAGCTGCTGAGAAAAGAAAATGACTTTAGAGAAACCTGCTGTCCTGCTGATGGTGGAAGGAGTCTTCTTCTTTAACATCCCAGCAAAGGTGGATTTTAGAATCAGTTAATAAACATGCAGGTGTTTTCTGAGCAATTTGAACTGGTTTGGTTTCTGGACTGGACTGAGGAACCAGAGAAATGTTTTTTTCTGAGAAAAAGACAGGAGGCAGAGCTGGAGGTAGCAGAGCTGAAGATGTTGAGGTTCTCTCTGGGAGGGACGAGGATGGATAGGATCAGGAATGAGGACATCAGAGGGACAGCTCATGTTAGATGGTTTGGAGAAAAAGCCAGGGAAGCCAGATTGAGATGGTTTGGACATGTTCAGAGGAGGGACAGTGAATACATTGGTAAAAGGATGCTGAGGTTAGAGCTGCCAGGAAGGAGGCCTAGAGGAAGACCAAAGAGGAGGTTCTTGGATGTAGTGAAGGAGGACATGAGGATAGTTGGTGTGGGTGAGGAGGATACAGAGGATAGGGTTAAATGGAGGCAGATGATTCGCTGTGGCGACCCCTGAAGGGAGCAGCCCAAAGGAGAAGAAGAAGATGTTAGATGTTGGATTGAATCAAATTCCATAATGAGATTAACATCATTTAGCAACCGATTGTGTGTTTCATGTCACAAGTAAACCAGATGATAAAAGGACAGAGTCTGCAGGATTTAAGATTCAGGTCTTTACCCAGTGCTAGAACGGGGGTACCTCTTATTCCTGATGTGAAGACTTTGAGGTGAAGCAGAGTTTGACCAGTAGAACAACTGCTGCTGCTGCTAGTCCCAGCCCGATCCACAGGCTGATCCTTCACCGACTCAGGTTCATCAGCAGCTGCTGTAAAACACACAGAGAGACTTGTTGATACCTGTTCATGTCCAAATGTAACATCTGGACAGTTTGGGCTTGGACCTAATGATGTTTGTTGCCATGTGCAGCATGTGTGTGATATGATGTTAGAAAAATCATCGTAGTAAATCACACAGAGCTCAGAGCCTCAGTCCATCAGGTCCAGTTTATCACCACAGTCTGTCCAACACGGACACACAAGGACACTGTTCAACTGGACTGAACCAACTTACCTGTGACTTTGAGGAGACATTTGTCAGAACCTGCATCTTCAGCTGTCTTCACTGAACACCAGTACAGACCAGAGTCCTCAGTCCTGAGTCTGCACACATGAAGTCTGACTCGTCCTTCTCTGAGGACGTCTTTGTCAAACTGGACTCGTCCTGAAAACTGTTTGTCCTGAGACTCTGGGACCTCAACACCCTCACGTAGATGAAACAGGACTGGGACTTTGTCCTCAGTTAACAGTTGACAGAAGATGGAAACTGCTGAGCGAGACATGTGAGCTGTGGTTGTGAAGGTCCAGTCCAGTGTGATGTCGTGGTTCTCCTCTGCCTGATAGGAGCTCTGTGTCACATTCACTACAAATGTTCCTGTTGAGGAGACACAGAGGGAAAGTGACGACCACACACACTCACAACTTGGATTATTTTGGATTTCCAATTGATTTGAGTTAGTGGATAAAAACTGACCCCAGGTAAAGGGGGTCAGGCTGATGAGCAGCAGGATCCAGCAGACCATCTTCTCCTGTCAGAGGAGACAGAGCTGAAGAGTCACAAACATGAAAAACCTGCAGTTTGTTTTTCTCTGAAAACATTTCACATGTTAAAGTCTTCAGTGTTTCCAGTTCCACCTGATATTAACCCTCAGTGTATAAAACATGTGGCAGCTGTATCCTCCAAAAGTCTGACAGGTGAAAAATGTCTCCATGTTTTCTCAGTGTCCAACACTTTAGAAAAAGTCTGTCCATTTTAAGCTGAAGACGTCAGAGAGTTTGAAACCAGACAGTGTGGACGGACAGTGCAGAGGTCTGAGAAGAAACGTGATTAAAGATCAAATGTTTCAACTACTAACTGTCTCATTAACGAGGAATCAGCCTTTCTTCTTACTAAAACTGATGTGGCTCATGTTTTGAGAAATTCAGACAAGAACAGAAGTTTATTCTCAGTCACTGTCGTGTTTGGTAACTTCCACTTTTTATCACATGAGACTAAAACAGGCTCACTGAATACAATCATTTGTACAATACAATTTAGGTAATTTTAACCTGTTTGCTCATTTCAAGTATTGTCATATTTCCATTTAATGACAATTAACATTGAAGTAGAATTTATTATACAGCTCAGCTGTTTCTCAGAGCCTGATGTGAAGAACGTCAGTAAACTGTGCAGCTGTTAGTCCAACTATCGATGTCATTGTATCATCAAATATCAATAAGAGACAACAACACATTACCTTCGTCTGCTGTCGACCAAAATATATATATAAATAGGACCAAAAATAAAGGACAGACTTCAGTAGCTGCATCTAACAGTTGTTCAGTCCAACCAGTGGTCATGTGATTCAGAAATTTGCAGAAGTCATGTGTTCCTCATTTTTTATAATCTTGGTTGTCTAGGTGGATGCTAACGCGGCTCCACACTGACTGACTTGGTTTGTAGCTGCTGGATATGGACCAGATGTTGTCATATCAGTGTTTACGCGACAGATGTTGTCATATCAGTGTTTACGCGACAGATGTTGTCATATCAGTGTTTACGCGACAGATGTTGTCATATCAGTGTTTACGCGACAGATGTTGTCATATCAGTGTTTACGACAGATGTTGTCATATCAGTGTTTACGCGACAGATGTTGTCGTATCAGTGTTTACGCGACAGATGTTGTCATATCAGTGTTTACGCGACAGATGTTGTCATATCAGTGTTTACGCGACAGATGTTGTCATATCAGTGTTTACGCGACAGATGTTGTCATATCAGTGTTTACGCGACAGATGTTGTCATATCAGTGTTTACGCGACAGATGTTGTCATATCAGTGTTTACGACAGATGTTGTCATATCAGTGTTTACGACAGATGTTGTCATATCATTGTTTACGCGACAGATGTTGTCGTATCAGTGTTTACGCGACAGATGTTGTCGTATCAGTGTTTACGAGACAGATGTTGTCGTATCAGCGTTTACGCGACAGATGTTGTCATATCAGTGTTTACGTGACAGATGTCATATCAGTGTTTACGAGACAGATGTTGTCATATCAGTGTTTACGACAGATGTTGTCATATCAGTGTTTACGACAGATGTTGTCATATCAGTGTTTACGCGACAGATGTTGTCATATCAGTGTTTACGAGACAGATGTTGTCATATCAGTGTTTACGACAGATGTTGTCATATCAGTGTTTACGACAGATGTTGTCATATCAGTGTTTACGCGACAGATGTTGTCATATCAGTGTTTACGAGACAGATGTTGTCATATCAGTGTTTACGACAGATGTTGTCATATCAGTGTTTACGCGACAGATGTTGTCATATCAGTGTTTACGACAGATGTTGTCATATCAGTGTTTACGACAGATGTTGTCATATCAGTGTTTACGACAGATGTTGTCATATCAGTGTTTACGACAGATGTTGTCATATCAGTGTTTACGTGACAGATGTTGTCATATCAGTGTTTACGAGACAGATGTTGTCATATCAGTGTTTACGACAGATGTTGTCATATCAGTGTTTACGAGACAGATGTTGTCATATCAGTGTTTACGTGACAGATGTTGTCATATCAGTGTTTACGAGACAGATGTTGTCATATCAGTGTTTACGACAGATGTTGTCATATCAGTGTTTACGCGACAGATGTTGTCATATCAGTGTTTACGCGACAGATGTTGTCATATCAGTGTTTACGCGACTTGTGCAGCCACATGTTGTAGTTGTCACATTAGTTGTCACAGGTGCTACACAGAAGGCAGACAAGTGCAGTGACGCAGACAGACATAGAGCTATGACAGAAACTAAGATTGAACTAAGAAAAAAAATTAAACTATACTTAAGGTGCATTTTAAGAACTTAAACAACAGACGTGCACAGGAAGACAGGGCAGGACAAGACAGTGCAGACAACATATAGGCCGACTTTGTGCAAAGAAAAGCAGTGAATGTGCCACAATCATGGTAAGTGGTAGACAATGTGCAAAGAACAATATGTGCGTCATTGCAGATATTAAATTGACAAGTGTAAACAGGGTTAATATAAATATAAATGTAAAGTGGCATGTGCGCGTGTGTGTGTCCAGTTCAGCTCATACAATAATACACAGTTCTTATGTTTTTCATCAGTTGTTTTATTTTATTATCTCATTTGAACCTGCTGATGGAGGTGGGCTCAAAGTTCATTATTAAACAGTTTGACAAAAAAGACAAAAAAAAAAAAAACTCTGAGCATGTCTTTGTTTTCAAAATCTGCTTTATTGTCAATTCTGCCACAAGTAGAACAGACACAGAGAATCGAAATTTCATTACTCTCAGACCCTTGGTGCAGTTTTCATGTCACACAGGTACAGACCAGAGTCCTCAGTCCTGAGTCTGTGACAGAACCAGAATAGAAACAGACTTTATTCCTGAATGAGAGATGAGGACACAGGCTGGATCCTGGAGAAGCTCGGACTGTTGAGGTCCAACCAGGGTGAACACAAGCTTTGGATTCTGGTCTGACTGCTCCGTTCCAGCATAAACCTGCAGACTGATGGACCCGGGACATTTCAGCTTGACTTTATTTTTCACTCAGAGATTTTTCCAAGTGCATCTTGATCCAACTTCACACATGTGATGCAGATTTGCCTGCCTGAACTGAACTGATTCACGTCCTTCTTGCAGAAAAGTTGTTTGATTTGATTTGTCTCTTCACAGCAGCGAGGGACTGGTCTGAACCTGAGAGAGAACCTGAGAGAGTTTTAGTTCAAATTTCCATGAATAAAATGTTCAAGTCCAAATTGTTCAGATTTAAAGTTTGCTCTTGAAGAAGAATAAAGTGCCCATGTAACATGATATGATGAAGACATTCTTGGGATGTTAAAGGTCAAAGAATCACATTCATTTTTTCTGTGTCTTTTCTTCACAGCAGCTGCTGATGAACCAAAACCTCAGAGACCAACAGAGAGTCCAGAACCAGAGTCGGGAAGGCTCAGAGTCTACATTGGACTGGGAAACCAACCAACACTGAACAGTATCTGCAGCGATGTTGGTCCTATGTCTGTGGCAGATATGACTGAACCTGAGGTTGAAGTGACGTCCTGCTGTTAGAGAGCAAACACACAAATATGTTTCAGGTCACATGTTTCAGTGTTCCACTCATTTCCATCTGACTTTGGCCTCAAACAAAAACCCCCTGACACTAAGGATTTCTAAGGCAGAGACTTGTTTACATTTACAATCTCAGAGGATTTTAAATGTCTCCGTGCCTGATGATGTGACATAAAGAGAAGGCTGTTGGTTTGCTGAAGTCAAACCTGATCTACCAAACATATGGACCCAGAGTCAGTGGGTGATGGAAAGAGAAACAAAGTGAAGTGACTAAAAACTCTTGACTTCACAGTTTCCTACCTGCATTAGATGGCACATGGGTGCCGCAGGTAGGAAACTGTGGTTTGGAAATGTTTTCTCCTCAGTGAGGGGCGTGTTGTCCCAGTTAGACTTTGGTCTCAGGGTTCACCATGTCTGTCAACTCTGTGTGACCTGTGTGAATTCAATGAAGACTTTTGACCCTGCTTTGTATTTCATTAGGAAGCAGACGAAAAGACATGGACACACTAATCATATTACATATGTTGCCATGCCAGCATGATTTACATGAGTGACTCTAAAGTGTAAATTAATGCTGCTGAGCAGATATAAAAGTTGATCATTTCCTTTGTCCGTGGTCAGTCGTCCTGCAGATCGTACGCTCTGATGTGACTCTGTCGCTTTGCCCGTTGTTTATTATTATTAAATTTGCCATCCTTTAGGCAAGGCAAATGTCTTTGTATAGCACCTTTCATACACTACGCTATTCAAAGGGCTTTACAAGGCATGTAATTACATTAAAATCATGGAAAAGAGCATCTAAAAACAGACATTTAACATAAAATAAATTGAAATCAAATAAAGTAAATTAAAATAAGATGTCAAAACACATTAAGAAAACAAGGATGAACAATTATTTGAAGGCAGCAGGAAACAACAGTGTTTTCAGTCCTGATCTGAATGAGCTGACAGTTGGAGCAGACCTCAGGTGTCCAGGAAGTTTGTTCCACAAGTGAGGAGCATAGTGACTGAATGCTGCTTCACTTTGTTTGGTTCTGGTTCTGGGAACACACAGTAGACCTGTCCCAGATCACCTGAGGGGTCTGGAAACCTCATAGGGAACTAATACATCTTGAATATATTTTGGTCCACAACCATTTAACCTGAGATTTGCCCCTAGTACTTTTTGCCACAACGGATTTGGTGTCAGGAGTGGGGTGGACGCGCGTAACAGTGCGCACTAAATAGCGATTCCTCTCTGCGGGTCGAGAAGCTTTCATCCTAAGGAGCCCGGCCGCTGATCCAGCCCAAGAAACAACAGTATGGACCAACAGCGAAGCAGCAGAGACACAGACAGACCTGTAATTTTGTCCTGTTGGGGGAGACAATCGGACTCACGGTCAGTACTCTAAGTTGATTAGGTTGGGAACCTAGGATCTAAAGCCAATTGGGTCAGGGACCCCGGGCTTAGGAACCCAGGCGCTTTAGTGTTATCCTTAGAATACAGGTCTAAACAGCTGTAGACTTAAATAAGGGGTTTGGAACCTCCGGCTGTAGTCTACTCGATCCTAGACGTAAGAGTCCGGGACTCAGGATCGTCTCCGCAGATGGTCTGTGTTGAGGTACTTTTAGTCCATCAAGGATGGGACAAACTGAAAGTAGGAGACCCACAAATATGGGTCAGCGTGGTCCGATAGTCGATATCATAAGGGGCAAATATGGTGACAAAGTGGTGTCATGCCTTTTATTTTTATTCTTGCTTATGTATTTTTAACCTGTCGTTTATTTCTGTAAAGCACTTTGAATGACTGTATGAATTGTGCTGTATAAATAAACTTGCCTTGCCTAATGTTACAGCAAGAGAAACTCACTACACTGTTGAGTAGTTCATGAGACGTCGTCTTGGTAGACCCATTGTGTTATTATTTACTGTTGTATGCAGCACAGTGAAAGACTCTGGGTCGCGTGACGAAAGATAACAAGAGTATGGCTACTAGAGAAATGGGTTTAGTACTGGGTACTAAGAAAGAAGCTAATTCATGGCCAGAGACAACTGCATTGTCACCGTTATGTGAAGAAATGAGAAAGAAGTACAATGGAACTTGTAAACAACTTATTCCCCATCCAGCCTCCAGGTGTCCCCGGACTTTCCCTCCATTCCCAGTCACCTGATCTTCCCTCCTCACCTGCTTCCAGTCCCTGATCCCTTCCCAGGCCCGTTTCCACAGGCTTCTTCCCACACTGTGAGCCATGCCTGCCTCGCTGTAGTCTCCAAAGTCTAGCTTGGATTCCCTGCCTGTTAGTGGCCTCTGCCTGCTCATGGACTTCACCTCATGGTCGTTCCTGTCTGCCTTCACCTGCTTTGGCTTTCAGGATTGCTTTGCTGGGACCATGTGAGCGTGTTGGGTCTTTTTCTGACAACTCTCCTCTTCACTGCACGGCTGCCCGTGTGTCTGCATTTGGCTCTTTGCTGCTTTTTGTTTCTCGCAGCGTTTGTGAGCCATCGAGATCATTCGGTGGTCGGATAAATGCCGGAACGTGTCCGTGTGCTGGTTCTTCTTCCTGTTGGTAGCTGTGGAAGAATCAGTCCCCTAGAGGAACAAGTTGGAACCAGCTTTCCTCAGGTCAGAAACACCTGATGTAGCATTTAGGAGATCAGCTGCCACCTGTGAATGTATGAGGAAGGTTTCATAGATGGTCCCAGAATATGGGAAGCTACTTATGCTTTCTTCCCATATTGTCCTCGTCTTTGTCTGTTTTGCTTTTTCACACATTTTTTAAAGACACTTCTTGCCTTTCAAAAAACTTTACAAAACAAAGTCAATAAGAAACAATGATAAAACACAATAAAAGAAGAGTAAACATGGAGCAGTGCACTTACAAATCATGACACTCCGCAGGAACTTGTCCCAGTCAGGTCCACAACACGGTAACTCTGTCTGGAAGTGGTTCCAGAATCTAGAAGAGAATTAAGTAAAGATGAAGTGTTGAGTTGAATGTAAGGAAAGTTGTAGAGAAGAGTAACAGATGAAAGCAGTGTCAGCTAAAGTCTATTTCTATTTTTTATTTTTTTTCCTGCTGCTTTTGATGTATGAGAGAAGTATGGTTACTTGTGGTGGTAAATGTCCGGATCTCGGCTTATGCGGTTCTGGAAGCCGATGTACAGGTCATCCCAAAGGCCCCCATGCATCACTACGTGTCTCATCACCCCAACCCTGTTTTTGAGCTTCAAGGAGTAAACAGCAACACATCAGGGTTACTGACTGGCTTCTGTGATTTACTACTTTTAGCATTTTCTCAAGATGCAACTCTGCTCTGAAACTCACACATTTATTTAGGGTGAAAAAAGTACATTTGTTTTTCCAGTAGTGCGGCTGCAGTATGTTGACAGAACCAACCTTTTGAGCATGCTGTACAGCACTGTGCAGTGTGTACTGTACTTTACCATGTGTGCTTACTCTGCAGACATTAGCAGACATTAACTTAACACTTCCAAGTTTATTTAGGGTCCTTAAACCAATAGTTAGCAACCATGTTAGCAATGCAGGATGTCAGTCCTGGGAGCACAATGACAATGACAGAAGAATTAAGTAACTAAGGATTACTTGCTGGTAGTGAAAATGTCTGTAAATCCATTTTTCAAGTGTAGTTTCCTAAGAAATTAAAGAATTAAATCTGGTACATTTAAAAGTGCATTGCAACATTTTGAGTGTTGGCCTGGTGCTCTACAGTAACTCACTTCCAAGTAAGAATGTTCTCGGTCAGGCCTTGTGGTGGGGAACGACAGATCCAGAAAGTCCACCAAGTAGTCATAGCCATCGAGAAGAGGTTCAAAGTTGTCATCTGTCTCAATCATCTTGAAATGACATGTTGGTACATTTGCATTTCATCAGACATACATCCACTTCGAAAAAGTCGCAATGGAAAGGAAGAAAGGGTGAAAGCCAGTGTTCAGTTCAGAAAAAGTTTGATAGCCAAGACAGCAGACTGGGGCTTTTTGAGATAAAGCAGCCAAGAGACTCCACTCACTTAAAGGTGCAAGGGAAAGAAAACAGAGCAGTATGCCCAGCATCCGCTGAACTGAATCAAATTTCCAAATCATGTCCAATCAAAACTTTTTTTGCCAGACACAGATGGATTTCAGTCAAGGTGTAGAAACATCTCAGCAACGATCAAGAGAAATGGGAGACGCCTGAGCTAATTTTAATGTGTTGTTACAAAGGGTCTGAATACGGAAAAGACAATACATCAGTTTTTCTTTTTTAATGCCATCCCTACCTCAAACTGTAGAAACTGTGTTTCCAGATGTATTACTAAAAATCATCAGCCAAATTTGAATATTCAGAATAAACTAGAAAGTGTTTCCTTTCTAATGATACCAAGCCAATTTAATAAATTTACGAACTTTCCTGAAATTCTGTTTTCATTTCGTCATTATGTGGTACTGAGTGTAGATTAATGAGAAAAAAAAAAGATTTTAGACAATTGTAGTATCAGACATGACAAAATGGAAAAAAGTGAAGGGGGTCTGAATACTTTCTGAATGTGCTGTAGCTCAAATCATCAGTGTTATCAGCAGAAATTTTTGGATACAACAGTGGGAAGAAAGTGGAGGAGTATAGGAGGAGAGCAGGGATAACATGCAGCACCCCACAAAGCCAGAACTGAACTAGGGATGTTGTAGTTATTGTAGGGTCCCTAAAGTAAAACACACTATTATCCTTATTTAGAATGAAGCACAAAAACAATTATTTGCCAACAAAGGGAAGACCACATATTACTCTGCTGCACCCAATAAAGTTTATGCAAAGGAAGAGCCAGAAGTGTCCACAACAGATGTTGCGAAAGAACAGAGAGGATCCCATACAGCAAATATATTTACCCGCACAACGAGGTTGTAGTTTTGAAAGCCTGCCCAGGTGTAATAAAACTGGATCCAGTTTGGATGTTTAAATATCTCACAGCTGATGGCTCTGTTCAGTTCGTCCACATACAAGTCGAAATCCCAACTGTCCTTGTAGAGTTTTGCACTGGCTGGGGGATTGGTGATGGCTTCACTATGTTTGGTAAATTAGTAAAGGAAATATTCACATAGAAATAGGATTAAACTTTCAGGTCTTCATTTGTGCAGTTTAAAGGAGAGATTCAGTCTATTGTTGAGTGTGTCCCCCACCCACTCATCATTCCTGAGGATAATTAAAAACACTGCACTCACCAAGTTAATGGGCCTGTTGCTGAGCCCTACACACAATTGTTTGTGATTTCTGAAACAATGCAATTGGTACTTTTTGTGCAGACAAATGCAGCAGTGTAAATACACTAAATACCTTAATAATCGGTTCCATTGCATGCTTGCTGGTACTTGTAGTCTAAGGATTTAATTGGACTAAATCACACTGGCTCTTTTTTTCGACATGACTCTTTCTCTGTTTTCTTAACATCCACAATTGCCTTAGCCCCCAGCTAAATTATTCTTCTATTATTTATTGTTTCTTCTGAATGCTTAGCCCTAATGCAAGCCATTTTACTGACAAGACATCCAACAATCCAAAATGCGCAAACAGGCAAGATGAAAACCCATTAGACAAACTTACACCATTCACTGTACACAGACATCACAGTTTACAGACCAGTTTCCTTGTTCAGCTTTCATATATTTTGTTTCACTTGTATACAACTTTCCTGCAAGAGATTCTGACAGCTGTTTCTGGTGTGTTTTAGTGTTACCACTAGATTACCAACCTGTTAGTTGGGTCTGTCAGAGCCAGGCCAAGGTCCAGCACAGCTCCAGGCTTGGGCGTCCATGTCTTGATGTCTGATGTGAGGTTATTGATTTGAGCATTCAGGGCATCTGCACCATTTTTAACATTTGTTTCCTTAATGTAGCTTTACACATACACACAGAAGGGACAGAGACACAAAGGCAGACACTTTAGACCCAAGAATACCACCTGTAGTTGGTACTTGGATATTAAGAATTTTTCTGTTTTATCTATGCATTTGCCAAAACCCCACTGTACAAACTCTACCTGTCTGATGGATGAGCCTCCACAAAATAACCAGCGAATGGGCAGTAGATCTTCGGCTGCAGGGATTTCACCAGCTGAGCTTTGTAATTCAGCAGCTTCTTTCTTTCATTCTTGATAAAATTTGCTTTCCAAGAATCTGGATACAGACAAGTATGTTCTTTATGTTGTCAGTATAATTTATCCCAAATGCACCTGATCATGGGGCTACTGCACCCACATTTGTAAACTGAGGTTTAAGCTTATGTGCTTAATTTTGTTAGGTTGTGCATTTTATTCCCTTTCTGCAAGTTTGGTTTTAGATATTCACAGTCATGCATGCAAATGTCAGACTTTACATTTTAGAGTCAAATTTTAAATTTTTTGTTTAAGGTTAAAGTGAAAATTGAAAGCAACCCTCGCATTTTTTACAAACACAAACTCACACCCATCACTAATTTATGAGTTGTGGACTTTTTTCTGCAGGAAGGAAGTGACCACACTATCTAATACATGCACATATATACTTCCTGTTCCTTTACATGGTTTATGGTCAAACATCAAGTTATATGAGGATAAAAAAAATATGTTTCGTGTCCTTGATGAAGATGGATATTTTCACTACAACCTCTACGCTTTTCTGCTTTGTGTTGATCTCATGTTCAATTCTAATGTCTTCCAGGAGAATATTAAATGTAAATAAGAATAAAGATTCATTGTTTTATACCTGAAAAATATGAGGAGGTAGTGAGGGTTAATTTTTATAATACCGTTTTACTGCTAGTAGTAGTTAGCAGTGTTGCCTCACAGCAAGAAGGTTCCTGGTTTGAAACCCATCAGGGCCTTTCTGTGTGGAGTTTGCATGTTCTCCCTGTGCTTGTGTAGGTTTTCTCCAGGTACTCTGGTTTCCTCCCACAGTCCAAAAACATGTATGTCAGATTGATTGGTGACTCTAAATTGTCCATAGGAGTGAGTGTGAGGTTGTTTGTCTCTATGTGGCCCTGTGATGGACTGGGGACCTGTCCAGGGTGGACCCCTGCCTTTCACCCAAAGAGAGCTGGGACAGGCTCCAGCAGGTCCCTGGGACCCTGGTTAGGACTAAGGGGGTACAGATGATGGATGTTGATATTTTTACAATAGAGATTGGTAAAAGTCATAGAAGCAAAAATGAAGTGCTCAACTAATTAAATAAAAGTTGTGTACACTGAGGTGAAAAGTCCCAACCACAGAAGTGAGCCTCACCACTGTATTTCCCTCCATAGAAAGTCATGGGGAATCCAGATGCCCCCCCAGCAAAGTCACTCATCATCAGGTCCACATTCTGTGGTAGCCTGCCCCCATTTGGCCTGGTGCAGTCCACGGTGTTCAGGATCATGTGACCTGCATTAATAACACATTTTGACAATCTAAGTGTATGTGTTTTTATGACTCCATGGATGACATTTAAGCAAATACCCACTGAAAAGCCTTAACCTTTATATTCAACAATGATGCAGGTGTCCATTTCAGGATGTACACCATCCATCATGATCATGAATCTCAGGTGCTCATCAACCTGATGGAGACCAAGAAACGGGAAATAATTCAAATATTGTAATTTTCATATTTTTATCATTTCTTATGTTTTGACAGGCCCCTATTTTTATATAAGGTCACTTTTTCTGTTTTTGTTCTATTTATCACTGTCCTTCAACCGCTCAGCATCAGTGACTTACATTTTGCCAGACACCAAAAGGAACGACGTTGATGTTGGTCAGCTTGACTTTGCTTTGCTCTAAATACCTTTTGCATTGAGAGAGAGACATGTAAATAGGGTTAGGGTTATTTACTAAAAACACGCTGAAAATAAAAAAAACATATCTATTATAACAGATTAAATTGAGTGCCACAACTGTACCGACCAAAAGACTGGTCTGCTGGTATCACCGACATAAATGGGGGCATCTGGCCTCCTCTCTGACAGGACTTTCAGTGTAGGGTAACTGGGAAGGACACAGGACAGGTCAGGCCAAGTGACATTTTTTCTAAAAACTGCCTAATTGCTGGCACCCTTTTAAATTTTCACAAGCTGCTTACAATGAGCTATATGTACACAAACTGTTGGGATGTTCTGTATGTGCTCTTATTGTTTATCAAGTCTACTTCCTTATTTCACAGTTTCCAGTGTCCAAAAATATTCAGACTGCGTAACAGAGCTATTTGTGTTCTAAGCATGTGCTGTTGCTACATTTAGCTTGGCTGTGGGACTGTTGCTGTATGCAGTCATGCTGACAGAGTCTACCTGAGGTGGTCAGAGTGCATGTGGCTGATGTATATGAGATCCGCTGCACACAGTCTGTCCAGGGCGTCTGCTGGAGGCTCATGGAGAAGCCACCAGCCTCTGGCAAACGCGGGGCCCTTCAGCCAGGGGTCAAACATGAACCGCCTCTGTCCGAGCTGCAGCTCCATGCATGCATGGGTGAGGTATGTGACCTGTTGTACAAAGAGTAGATGTCACATTATGACTTGTCTCACATATCTAACATGAATAAACTGTGAATAGAAGTGGTTCCTGTCCACTGCATTTATGTAGTCATCCTGTCATATGACACGAAATGTAATGATGTCATAACAGAAATGGTGCAATAGATAATAATTAGCATTTAGTAAATTAATGATAGTCGTGTTGTTTACATGAATGTAATAACACAATTAAAATACACACTGTAGAATTTTTGTTTGTTTGCAACTTTGCTGCTGCTCACAAGACATAGTGTGGTGGAAATTTCTTTAAGTTTGAGAGTTGCTAATTCTCAGAAAACAACCACAAGTGTGATGAATCATCTCAGGTTTAATCACGGGCCCGGAGAGGACGTCCTTGCAGAAAGTCCTCTGCCGTCTGTGTTACAAGAGCAGGTTATATACCGTACTTTGGACTAATCCTGAACAGACCCCCACATTGTTTGTTCAGGTACTATCTTCAGTCTTCTTACCATCAAAGAAACAAATTGTTGACAGTCATTTACAACCTTCTACCCTAAAACACTAAACCAATAAAACAGACAGAACCACAGACCATGAAAGGGTCAAGCAAACAATCAACCCCCACATTGGTTTAAGTCAGTGACCATTTGCTCTGTTGTAAAATCCTCACAACAGCTAAATAAAATGTTCCCAAAGTGACTTTGTCCATTATCATACTCTTGTAGATTTTTGTGGTATTAATGTCTGTTCATTTGCTGCATGCTCTACTCTTTTTTAATGCGTCAGCAGTAGACCGCAAGATACATACTTTCACCTCTCCTTCCTTGAGCTCCAGAGGTTCTCGAGGGTCAGCCAGCCAGGGATCAGGGGGACTCAGCTCAACCAAACATAGTCCACCATCATCCAGGATCTCTACTTCTGTGTGTAAAAGATAACACAGTTTTCTGAATGAGATAAAGCACAGCTGGTAAGCTGTGAGTAAAGCAATGCTGAGCATTTCCCTTTCTGACATTTCCATTTGTCATGAATTAAAGTTTTACGCAATTGACAAAATTGACACACTCCATCTGTGTGACTGTTTACAAGGATATACTATATACCAGTACATGTTATGTGAGCAAGCAGGGGGAACCTATAAATCCTCCCCTGGAGGAATGGGGATACTCATTTGGATATGTGATAGTCACATATCCCAAGTGGGAAACATTTCAACATATGGTACATAGAAGAATAACTAGTTCCAGGAAGAACCTGAATGATTTTCTCTGACGTGGCAGGAGACATGATAAAACCATGAATGGTTAACTGATGTTTGTGTGTAAAATCAGTGGAGTACCCCTTTAAGGTCGGTTTTACTTTACTTACCGAGCTCATCCTGTAAGAAGCTATCTGGCGGGTTTACATATTTCATTGTTGATAGATTTAACTTCCAGTTGTGTTTAGTGCATTTAACAGTCCTGTTAGAACAGAGAAACCCCATCAGCTGTCATCAACAGATTAATAATGACTGGTCTCAGTATAATCTCTGCTATCTGTTTCTGTCAGACTGGTCTTACCTGCCGCCTAAGTCCTCTATGTCTTTGATGAATAGCCCTCCTTGGTGTTTGCACTGGTTCCTGCAGGCCTTAAAACCTCCAGTGCCCTTGTATATGATATAACATTTCCCATCCTTTGGATTTTTCTTGAAATTGACTCCATCCTTGAGTAAGCTGACTGCTCCCGCATCCAGTGATAGCACCACCTTTGCTGTTTGAGAGGTCTTTGTGTGTAAAGGATAACACAGTGAGTCTTTTCTAAATGAGATAAAGTACAGCTGGTTTATCACCTTTGGTGTTTGGGAGGTCTTTGTGTGTAAAGGATAACACAGTGAGTCTTTTCTAAATGAGATAAAGTACAGCTGGTTTATCACCTTTGGTGTTTGGGAGGTCTTTGTGTATAAAGGATAATACAGTGAGTCTTTTCTAAATGAGATAAAGCACAGCTGGTTTATCACCTTTGGTGTTTGGGAGGTCTTTGTGTATAAAGGATAACACAGTGAGTCTTTTCTAAATGAGATAAAGTACAGCTGGTTTATCACCTTTGGTGTTTGAAGGGTCTTTTTAACTAAACACCGCAAAAGGGAAAAAGCATATTTTAAAGCTGGCAGCATTTTCAGTAATACCGAAGCAGTCTTGGCTGAAGGTTGGTAGATGAGCCGGCGGGTGTTGCAGAGCAGAATCTGGCAATGTTGATTTCACTGGTCAGGGGATCCGGATGATCTAGGTGACGCTCAGCAATAACAGGGACCAGTTTCTCACGGAGATTTCCAAACAAATCCTTAGCTAGTTACAACGGGGTTCAGTAATCCATTCACAGTCTCAATCGCTAGGGATCCAAAACTCAAAAAAATCTCTTCTTGAGATCACGTCCTCTTAGCCTCAGTTCATTAAACAAAATGAGATAAATTCGATCCAAACTTCAAAAAATGTCCTCTTGGGAAAAACACAGGAAAACAAAGAACACCTCTTCAACAAAACTAAAGAGGATTTACTTAGCTTGGTGATATACAAGAAACTCTTCGTTACGGTCTGTAACTGTCCAGGTGCGGTCCATCATGTGGCGAGGATTGGGCAGAGAAACAAGAGTAGCCTGGGTATGGCAGCTTGGGGATGACACACAACCTGGCGGTTTGTCTGTGGCAGAGGGATGGTATTTATCTGGATGGACAAAATAAACAATTAAATCATTTTACTATTAGTAACTATGGCTGTTAGAGAAACTAAAATGTTTACCCTCGTCTGACCTGATCCACCTGACTTCAGTAGACCTGAAACTCTTCTGAATGGGGCCTATTGTGTATTGTGGAAATATAATTGTTGCTCTCAGTGAGCACAGTTTGCTCTAACCTTGACTATTTGATAAGGGCCCAAATGTCTTTCTGTGAGAAATCCCCTCCCTTTTGTATTTCCATGAAAACTGATGTGTTAGGCTGCAAGCAGCCAGTGATCCTCATGCTGTACCAAGGTGCTGTGTGACTGTTACTCCTTGCAAGTAAAACTTCTATATAATCTTACCAAAGTTCGTCCTCTGAGTCTATTTGTTAAAAGAATTTACCTAACAATGGTACAATATTGCTACAGATCCATTATTACTGTGGCCAACTGGTTTGGAAAACGCTGTCATGATAATGTAGTCCAAAACTGAAATAAAATAATTTTCCGTGAATGTGGACACTGTACATGAAAGGGTCAAACTGGAATATACTCCTTCGTGGGTGAATGTATACATTATGACTAATGTAAACCCTCCCTTGCTGTTTTTTTTTTCTTAATTTGCCATTGTTCTGATAGTACCCGTCCTGCAGACGGCTGCTGTATGCAGGCTCGCCACAATTGACCGAATCATGTCGCACCTGCTGTGGAAGCTGCTGGTCTGGCGCTGACTACGGATAGTCTGCTGAGTTCATAAACTGCCAGTCACAAATGTCACTCAATGTTATGACTCAAGGTTATGACTCTGATGACTTTAAAAAATATATATCTGAATTTCTTTACACATAGCCTATTTGATTGTCCACACAGATCATGACACTTGGATATCTGTGTGGACTTTAAGACTTTTCTGGTTGTATGAACAGAAGTTTCAATGATGGCACGAATTATTATTATTATTATTAGTAGTAGTAGTAGTGTTAGTATTATTATTATTACAATGATCAAAAATACGAGTTATTTATTTTTATTTAACTGGTAATTAATCTAATCCTAATTATTCACTGTTGGAATATTTTGATCTGTGTGCGTGTTGTTGCAACTTGTTTATCAGAACCATCTCTGGCGGACTGAAGTGCTCAGTAGTTGCTCAAGCAGTTGAAAGAACTGTCTCAAAAAAAAAGTGTACATGATCCTTTCTTCGAAATTCATGTCTGCGCGCTCTCTAATGTCGACTTGCAAACACCAGGTAACCTCAAATTTTGGTTCGTGCGCCCAACATGATGTTTGGTATTAGGAGCTATGCTGCATATTTCACCTGATTTAATTCCTATGGGTTAACAAAACGTGCTACAAATTTCGACTTGGTTTTCTTTCGCACGTCAACGCCGTTTTTTCGCTTGGTCATAACCCACCAAGTTTAAAAGCAATAAGACAGCTGACTCACCTCCAAACCTGTGCCCGTTTCTTCCAAGAAAAACGTCGGAGTGTTGTAGCATATGGAGAACCTGTTGGAAGGGGCTGGCTGTCACTTATGTCCTGTGATGTGTTTCATGTATAGACATGAAACACATCACAGGACACCTTGTTGTCTCTCTCCGGACATCGACCAGGGTTCCAGAGCTGCTTCGCGCGCTCTGCTCCTCTTTTATTAGTTTTTAACACGGAACACGTGACAACAACAAAAAAGTGACGTGACTACGTCACTGCACGTACGTTCCTCAAATAAGCACCTGTAGTTCACCGCACCATAACAGAAACTAAGAGCCGTCAGCTAATGAACCCGTTTGAGCAACGTCACGTCACACATACGTTCTTCACTTATTTATACAACCTGGGGCATGTAAAAGCCGTTACTGAGTTTCTGATCGGTGTGTTTTTATTTCATTTATTTATTTACTTGTATCTTAAGGAAATAATTAAAAATTATAGCCGCAAACGGCGATAAGCACATGGCGAAGCCGGGGCCCCACCCTGGAGCCAGGCCTGGGGTTCGGGCTCGTAGGCGAGCGCCTGGTGGCTGGGTCTCCCCCCATGGGGCCCAGCCGGGCAAAGCCCGAAAGAGTGACGTGGGGCCGTCCTTCTGTGGACCCACCACCCGCAGGAGGATCCACAAGGGGCCGGTGCATAGTGGATCGGGCAGTGGTCCAGGCGACCCGATCCCTGGATGCTAAAACTGGCTCTAGGGACATGGAATGTCACTTCACTGGGGGGGAAGGAGCCTGAGCTTGTGCGGGAGGTCGAGCAGTACCGACTAGAGTTAGTTGGGCTCACCTCCACACACAGCCTGGGCTCTGGAACCCAGCTCCTTGAGAGGGGCTGGACTCTCTTCTACTCTGGAGTTGCTCGCGGTGAGCGGCGGCGAGCCACGTGTTGGAGTTTTCCCCACAGAGTGAAAGGGTCGTTTCCCTGCGCCTTCGGGTCGGGGATAGGTCTCTCAGAGTACCCGGCCTTTTTGGAGTCTCTCGGGGGGATGCTGAAAGGTGCCCCTACCGGGGACTCCATAATTCTGTTGGGGGACTTCAACACTCACGTGGGCAGCGACAGTGAAACCAGGAGGGGCGTGATTGGGAGGAACGGCCTCCCCGATACAAACCCGAGCGGTGTTCTGTTGCTGGACTTCTGTGCTAGTCACAGTTTGTCCATAATGAACAGCATGTTCAAGCATAAGGGTGTCCACCAGTGCACATGGCACCAGGACACCCTAGGCCGGAGGTCAATGATCGCCTTTGCAGTCGTGTCATCTGACCATCGGCCGTATGTCTTGGACACTCGGGTGAAGAGAGGGGCAGAGCTGTCAACTGATCACCACCTGGTGGTGAGTTGGATCCGCTGGCGGAGGAGGAAGCGGGACAGATTTGGCAGGCCCAAACGTACTGTGAGGGTCTGTTGGGAATGTTTGGCCGAACCCACTGTCAGGGAGGTCTTTAACTCACACCTCCGAGAGAGCTTCTACCAGATCCCGGGGGAGGCTGGGGACAGTGAGTCTGAATGGACCATGTTTTCCACCTCCATTGTCGACGTGGCGGCTAGGAGCTGTGGCCATAAGGTTTCGGGTGCCTGTCATGGCGGCAATCCCCGAACCCGGTGGTGGACACCGGAGGTAAGGAATGCCGTCAAGCTGAAGAAGGAGTCCTACCGAGCTTGGCTGGCTTGTGGGACTTCCGAAGCAGCTGACAGGTACCGCAGGGCCAAGCGTGTTGCAGCCCAGGTGGTGACGGCGGCAAAAACTCGGGTATGGGAAGAGTTCGGTGAGGCCATGGAGAAGGACTACCTGTCGGCCCCGAAGAAATTCTGGCAAACCGTCCGGCACCTCAGGAGGGGGAAGCAGTGCTCTACCAACACTGGTTTACAGTGGAAGTGGGCAGCTGCTGACCTCGACTGGGGATATTGTCGGACGGTGGAAGGAATACTTCGAGGATCTCCTCAATCCCGTCAACACGTCTTCCATAAGGGAAGCAGGGGCTGGGGATTCGGGGGCTGATCCATCCATCACCCAAGCCGAAGTCACTGAGGTAGTTCGGTAGCTCCTCGGTGGCAAAGCACCGGGGGTCGATGAGGTCGTCCCGAGTACCTCAAGTCTCTG